>NW_024057766.1:0-45000 GCF_016432855.1 Salvelinus namaycush | reverse complement strand
GCCAGTCCTTTCAGTTCCATACACCTCAGACAGGGAGGGGAAACTATTCACCCTCATCTCCTCCCGCTGTACATTCCTAGTGTGAGAGATAATGACGGCCCATTGGGCCCAGACCTGGCAACCCATTGCTTATCTGGCAACCGGTGACATTCTCGCACCAGGGCAGCAACTGTGGAACTTGGCGGCGGTTCTCACGCCCCCTCACACGATTTATTAACCCAACTTTCACAGGTACAGTTCATCAGGTGAGGGAAATCAGAGGGTGGAAAGACGGCGGCGAGGTACACGATCTAGCTATGAAAGGTTCTCTCTGTTGTCTGTAACAGGTGAGACCTTCTCCACCTCATCTCCTCCGTCCTGTCTTTCTTTCTCTCCTCTTCTTTTTCTTCCTTCTCACAGATCTGTCCGTTTCTTCACCGAAGCAACACAACACCCCCACAGACTTATTAAGAGGACTCCTCCACACCACACATAACCATTAATAGGAACACTAGACACCCACTCCTATACCACAGATAGAACTAGATACGTGTCCAGTACTGGACACTACACAGTCCTCCTCAGTAAATTCTGAATCATGAGCAGCTTCTAGCCTAAATATAGCCTCTCTGTCAGTCTATACTAGAGCCTACTGAGCGTGGAAAACCCACACTTGATAGGATATTAATTAAGTCCTATTAATACAGTGGACTGACTGGTAGGAGGTAGGAGGTCTGCACTGTGCCCAGTGTGTTCTGTATACTGTAATGAATCACACGCACACACTGTTCCTAGGCATTTTATACTGTAATAATACTGTCAGTGTGCTCCAGTCATGCCAGAATTCCAAGGGAGAGCCAGAGAGTCAGAGTCAGGGTTGGCATTAGGGTTGGCAGCCAACAGGGCCAGACAGTAGACTAGGCAGAGGGCAGCAAGCTGGCATAGAGACTAGTTAGGTCAGCACTATGACTTTGGATGTATTCAAGTGTGTGTGTTTGAGAGAGAAAAGTATGCGTGTGTGTGTGTGTGTGTGTGTGTGTGTGTGTGTGTGTGTGTGTGCGTGTGTGTGTGTGTGTGCGTGTGTGTGAGAGAGAGAGAGACATATGTGAAAGAGAGATGTGTGTGTTTATACTGTATTTTTATGTGTGTGTATATGTTTTGTGTGTGTACATGTACGTACATGTGTGCATGTGCGTGTGTGTGTGCATGTGCGTGCGTGTGTGTGTGTGTGTGCGTGTGTATGATACCATGTCTCACCTGGAAGCGGTGGAAGTCGGCAGGTTTGAAGTCGTTGGGGGAGCAGCCGCACCAGTCCACTATGTGTTTGTACTGACACTTACAGCCCAGCTTCCTGTTCCAGTTGGTGATGCGCAGGTTGTTGTCCACCATGCTCTCACAGTGAGCACTGTTCTCCAGCACCGTGTGGAAGAACGACTGAGGAGAGAGAGAGAAGAGAGAGAGTGGGTGAAGTGTAGTGTAGGCCGAGGAGAGGAGAATGAAGGATGACGTGGACACCTGGAACACTTAACCACAAACATCTCCTGTTCCTCAAACCATCTCCTCCAAGCCCTTACGTAGTGTCCTTAGGACTGCTGTGTGTCGGTGTGTGTGTAGGTGTGTGTGTAGGTGTGCATACCTCAGCGAGCAGAAGTATATAGTTGTATGTGGGTGTGTGTGTGTGTTTGTGTGCATACTGCGCAGCGTGTGCGTTCTTACCTCGGCGGGCAGCAGTGTGTAGGTATAGAAGCGCTTCATGTTGGTGACCAGGTCATCTTGGGAGTTTATAACGTACTCCACGAACGGACGATTGAGCAGGAACCAATCAGAACCGCCGTCCACAGAAATGCCTTCTGGGATTTTGCGGTCGCCAAGTCGCCACATGTGGGTGTCGCACTCAAAGAAAAGCCGGTCCAGACCTTGTTTGCGGATAAACCTGGTTGACCAAAAACACACATGGTTAAACCTATAGCGACCACAAACACACAACCACACAAACATGGTTAAACCTATAGCGACCACAAACACACAACCACACAAACATGGTTAAACCTATAGCGACCACAAACACACAACCACACAAACATGGTTAAACCTATAGCGACCACAAACACACAACCACACAAACATGGTTAAACCTACAGCGACCACAAACACAACCACACAAACATGGTTAAACCTACAGCGACCACAAACACACAACCACACAAACATGGTTAAACCTATAGCGACCACAAACATGGTTAAACCTATAGCGACCACAAACCTGGTTAAACCTACAGCGACCACAAACACACAACCACACAAACATGGTTAAACCTACAGCGACCACAAACACACAACCACACAAACATGGTTAAACCTATAGCGACCACAAACACACAACCACACAAACATGGTTAAACCTATAGTGACCACAAACACACAACCACACAAACATGGTTAAACCTATAGCGACCACAAACAGACAACCACACAAACATGGTTAAACCTACAGCGACCACAAACACACAACCACACAAACATGGTTAAACCTACAGCGACCACAAACACACAACCACACAAACATGGTTAAACCTATAGCGACCACAAACACACAACCACACAAACATGGTTAAACCTATAGCGACCACAAACACACAACCACACAAACATGGTTAAACCTACAGCGACCACAAACACAACCACACAAACATGGTTAAACCTACAGCGACCACAAACACACAACCACACAAACATGGTTAAACCTATAGCGACCACAAACATGGTTAAACCTACAGCGACCACAAACACACAACCACACAAACATGGTTAAACCTACAGCGACCACAAACATGGTTAAACCTATAGCGACCACAAACACACAACCACACAAACATGGTTAAACCTATAGCGACCACAAACATGGTTAAACCTATAGCGACCACAAACATGGTTAAACCTACAGCGACCACAAACACACAACCACACAAACATGGTTAAACCTATAGTGACCACAAACACACAACCACACAAACATGGTTAAACCTATAGCGACCACAAACACACAACCACACAAACATGGTTAAACCTATAGCGACCACAAACACACAACCACACAAACATGGTTAAACCTATAGCGACCACAAACACACAACCACACAAACATGGTTAAACCTATAGCGACCACAAACACACAACCACACAAACATGGTTAAACCTACAGCGACCACAAACACACAACCACACAAACATGGTTGAACCTATAGCGACCACAAACACACAACCACACAAACATGGTTAAACCTACAGCGACCACAAACACAACCACACAAACATGGTTAAACCTACAGCGACCACAAACATGGTTAAACCTATAGCGACCACAAACACACAACCACACAAACATGGTTAAACCTACAGCGACCACAAACACACAACCACACAAACATGGTTAAACCTACAGCGACCACAAACACACAACCACACAAACATGGTTAAACCTATAGCGACCACAAACATACAACCACACAAACATGGTTAAACCTATAGCGACCACAAACACAACCACACAAACATGGTTAAACCTATAGCGACCACAAACACACAACCACACAAACATGGTTAAACCTATAGCGACCACAAACACACAACCACACAAACATGGTTAAACCTACAGCGACCACAATCACACAACCACACAAACATGGTTAAACCTACAGCGACCACAAACACACAACCACACAAACATGGTTAAACCTACAGCGACCACAAACACAACCACACAAACATGGTTAAACCTACAGCGACCACAAACACACAACCACACAAACATGGTTAAACCTATAGCGACCACAAACAGACAACCACACAAACATGGTTAAACCTATAGCGACCACAAACACACAACCACACAAACATGGTTAAACCTATAGCGACCACAAACAGACAACCACACAAACATGGTTAAACCTATAGCGACCACAAACACACAACCACACAAACATGGTTAAACCTATAGCGACCACAAACACACAACCACACAAACATGGTTAAACCTATAGTGACCACAAACATGGTTAAACCTATAGCGACCACAAACAGACAACCACACAAACATGGTTAAACCTACAGCGACCACAAACAGACAACCACACAAACATGGTTAAACCTACAGCGACCACAAACAGACAACCACACAAACATGGTTAAACCTACAGCGACCACAAACAGACAACCACACAAACATGGTTAAACCTATAGCGACCACAAACACACAACCACACAAACATGGTTAAACCTATAGCGACCACAAACACACAACCACACAAACATGGTTAAACCTATAGTGACCACAAACACACAACCACACAAACATGGTTAAACCTATAGCGACCACAAACATGGTTAAACCTATAGCGACCACAAACACAACCACACAAACATGGTTAAACCTACAGCGACCACAAACACACAACCACACAAACATGGTTAAACCTATAGCGACCACAAACACAACCACACAAACATGGTTAAACCTACAGCGACCACAAACACACAACCACACAAACATGGTTGAACCTATAGTGACCACAAACACACAACCACACAAACATGGTTAAACCTACAGCGACCACAAACACACAACCACACAAACATGGTTAAACCTATAGCGACCACAAACACACAACCACACAAACATGGTTAAACCTACAGCGACCACAAACACACAACCACACAAACATGGTTAAACCTATAGCGACCACAAACATGGTTAAACCTATAGCGACCACAAACACAACCACACAAACATGGTTAAACCTACAGCGACCACAAACATGGTTAAACCTACAGCGACCACAAACACACAACCACACAAACATGGTTAAACCTATAGTGACCACAAACACACAACCACACAAACATGGTTAAACCTACAGCGACCACAAACACACAACCACACAAACATGGTTAAACCTATAGTGACCACAAACACACAACCACACAAACATGGTTAAACCTACAGCGACCACAAACACACAACCACACAAACATGGTTAAACCTATAGTGACCACAAACACAACCACACAAACATGGTTAAACCTACAGCGACCACAAACATGGTTAAACCTACAGCGACCACAAACACACAACCACACAAACATGGTTAAACCTATAGTGACCACAAACACACAACCACACAAACATGGTTAAACCTACAGCGACCACAAACACACAACCACACAAACATGGTTAAACCTATAGTGACCACAAACACACAACCACACAAACATGGTTAAACCTACAGCGACCACAAACACACAACCACACAAACATGGTTAAACCTATAGCGACCACAAACACACAACCACACAAACATGGTTAAACCTACAGCGACCACAAACACACTACCACACAAACATGGTTAAACCTACAGCGACCACAAACACACTACCACACAAACATGGTTAAACCTACAGCGACCACAAACACAACCACACAAACATGGTTAAACCTACAGCGACCACAAACACACAACCACACAAACATGGTTAAACCTACAGCGACCACAAACACACTACCACACAAACATGGTTAAACCTATAGCGACCACAAACACAACCACACAAACATGGTTAAACCTACAGCGACCACAAACACACTACCACACAAACATGGTTAAACCTATAGCGACCACAAACATGGTTAAACCTATAGCGACCACAAACACACAACCACACAAACATGGTTAAGTTGGTTTCTTTTACACAAAACCACTAACTTGATTTGATTTATATAAACGTATGTTACACTCAACTATATACACTTATTGTTGCTTAATTTGTCCTTTATTTAACCTTTTTCCAGAGACTGGGAGAAAACAAGGGCAAAAAATGTTTTTATAATCTAACCTATCACTGCTGCTGTTTACAGAAATGCATACAAACTGAACAAAACATGTGGTGACATGTTTATCAACACTTACAAACAAAGTTCCATATAGCCTAGTGGTTAGTATATGTTCTGCTTGGAAAACATGATTGTATGTTCGATGTTCACCAATTTCCCTTCACGGTGTACACTCAGTATACCCTCCTAGTAGCTTTGAGAGAGCATAGGGAGAGAATAACATCCTATACATGTTTCCCTCACACTAACAACGTGTGACTCATGTGAAGCACCAAGTGTTGCAGTAGGTGTCAAGTTCAGGTCAAACGGACTGTTTCCCTAAGTCCTTGAAGGTCTTAAAGCCAGCTGCTATCCACCACAGAAACAAACTTGTATAGTCTGTATACATCACCATTTGATTCCTATAGAAACAGCTACAGTGGGAAGGAAAAGTGTGGGAAGGAAAAGTATGTGAACCCTTTGGAATTATCTGTATTTCTGCATAAATTGGTCATCAAATTTGATCTGATCTTCATCTGAGTCACAACAATAGACAAACATAGTGTGCTTAAACTAATAACACACAAATTATTGTATTTTTCTTGTCTATATTGAATACATAATTTAAACATACACAGCGTAGGTTGGAAAAAGTATGTGAACCCCTAGGCTAATGACTTCTCCAAAAGCTAATTGGAGTCAGGAGTCAGCTAGCCTGTCACGTTCCTGACCTGGTTTCTGTTATTTTTGTATGTGTTTAGTTGGTCAGGACGTGAGTTGGGGTGGGCATTCTATGTTTTGTGTATCTATGTTAAGTGTCAGTGTTAATTGACCTTGTATGGCTCTCAATCAGAGGCAGGTGGTTTACGTTTTCCTCTGATTGAGAACCATATATAGGTAGGTTGTTTCACATTGTTTGTTTGTGGGTGATTGTCTTCCGTGTCTGTGTCTGCGCACCACACGGGACTGTTTCGGTTTGTTCGTTCGTTAGTTGTAGTCTGTACCTGTTCGTGCGTTCTTCATGTTATATGTAAGTTCTCATGTTTTAGGTCAGTCTACGTCGTTATTTGTTTTGTAGTTTATTCAAGTGTTTTTTCGTGTTTTCGTTTTCGTCTGTAAATAAATCATTATGTATTCACAACCCGCTGCATTTTGGTCCTCCGATCCTTCTCTCCTCTCCTCGTCCGAGGAGGAGGAAGAACTAGACAATCGTTACAGAATCACCCACCAACCAAAGACCAAGCGGTGTGGGAGAGCGCTACAGCGAAACCAGGATTCGTGGACATGGGAGGAGATATTGAATGGAGAAGGACCCTGGGCTAAGGCAGGAGAGAATCGCCGCTCTCGGGAAGAGAGGGAGGCAGCTAAAGCCCAGGAGCGGTGGTTTGAGGAGGCAGCTAGGAGACGTGGCTGGAAGCCTGTGAGTAAACCCCAAAAATTTCTTGGGGGGGGGGCTAGAAGGGAGAGTGGCGAAGTCAGGTAGGAGACCTGCGCCCACTCCCTGTACTTACCGTGGAGAGCGAGAGTACGGGCAGACACCATGTTACGCAGTAGAGCGCATGGTGTCTCCTGTACGTGTGCACAGCCCGGTGCGGTACATACCAGCTCCTCGTATCGGCCGGGCCAGATTGAGTATTGAGCCGGATGTCATGAAGCCGGCCCTACATATCTGGCCACCAGTACGTCTCCTCGGGCCGGCTTACATGGCACCAGCCTTACGCATGGTGTCCCCGGTTCGCCTACATAGCCCGGTGCGGGTTATTCCACCTCCCCGCAACCAGGTAAGGTTGGGCAGGCTCAGTGCTCAAGGGAGCCAGTACGCCTGCACGGTCCGGTATTTCCGGCGCCACCTCCCCGCTCCAGCTCAGTACCACCAGTGCCTACACCACGCACCAGGCTTCCAGTGCGTCTCCAGAGCCCTGTTCCTCCTCCACGCACTAGCCCTATGGTGCGTGTCTCCAGCCCAGTGCCTCCAGTCCCGGCACCACGCACCAAGCCTCCTGTGCGTCTCCAGAGCCCTGTACGCACTGTTCCTTCTCCCCGCACTCGCCCTGAGGTGCGTGCCCTCAGCCCGGTACCTCCAGTTCCGGTACCACGCACCAGGCCTATAGTGCGCATCGAGAGTCCAGTGTGCCCTGTTGTTGTTCCCCGCACTAGCCTGAAGGTGCGTGTCCTTAGCCCGGTACCTCCAGTTCCGGCACCACGCACCAGGCTTCCAGGGCGTCTCCAGAACCCTGTACGCACTGTTCCTTCTCCCCGTACTCGCCCTGATGTGCGTGCCCTCAGCCCGGTACCTCCAGTTCCGGTACCACGCACCAGGCCTATAGTGCGCATCGAGAGTCCAGTGTGCCCTGTTGTTGTTCCCCGCACTAGCCTGAAGGTGCGTGTCTTTAGCCCGGTACCTCCAGTTCCGGTACCACGCACCAGGCTTCCAGGGCGTCTCCAGAACCCTGTACGCACTGTTCCTTCTCCCCGTACTCGCCCTGATGTGCGTGCCCTCAGCCCGGTACCTCCAGTTCCGGTACCACGCACCAGGCCTATAGTGCGCATCGAGAGTCCAGTGTGCCCTGTTGTTGTTCCCCGCACTAGCCTGAAGGTGCGTGTCTTTAGCCCGGTACCTCCAGTTCCGGTACCACGCACCAGGCCTACAGTGCGTCTCAGCCGGGCCAGAGTCTGCCGTCTGCCCAGCGGCGCCTGAACTGCCCGTCTGCCCAACGGCGCCTGAACTGTCCGTCTGCCCAACGCCGTCTGAACGGTCCGTCTGCCAAGCGCAGCCTGAACTGCCCGTCTGTATTGAGCCTTCAAAGCCGCCCGTCGGTACTGAGCCTTCAAAGCCGCCCGTCTGCCATGAGCCTGCAAAGCCGCCCGTCTGCCATGAGCCTACAGAGCCGTCCGCCAGACAGGAGCCGCTAGAGCCTTCCGCCAGACAGGAGCCGCTAGAGCCTTCCGCCCGACAGGAGCCGCCAGAGCCTTCCGCCAGACAGGAGCAGCCAAAGCCTTCCGCCAGACAGGAGCAGCCAAAGCCTTCCGCCAGACAGGATCAGCCAGAGCCTTCCGCCAGACAGGATCAGCCAGAGCCTTCCGCCAGACAGGATCAGCCAGAGCCGTCAGCGAGCCATGACCAGCCAGAGCCGTCAGCGAGCCATGACCAGCCAGAGCCGTCATCCAGCCATGACCAGCCAGAGCCGTCATCCAGCATTAAGCCATCATCCAGCCAGGATCCGCCAGAGCCAGCCAGCCAGGATCCGCCAGAGCCAGCCAGCCAGGATCCGCCAGAGCCAGCCAGCCAGGATCCGCCAGAGCCAGCCAGCCAGGATCCGCCAGAGCCAGCCAGCCAGGATCCGCCAGTCATTCTGGTGTTGCCCCTCATTCTGGTGTTGCCCCTCATTCTGGTGTTGCCCCTCATTCTGGTGTTGCCCCTCATTCTGGTGTTGCCCCTCATTCCGGTGCTGCTCCTTATCCTGGTGATGCCCCTTAATTTAGGTGGGGTTATTTGGAGGGTGGTCATTGTGAGGGGGATAAAGAAGCGGGGATTTATTATGGTGGGATGGGAACCACGCCCAGAGCCTGAGCCGCCACCGTGGACAGATGCCCACCCAGACCCTCCCCTAGACTTTTGGTGGTGCGTCCGGAGTTCGCACCTTGAGGGGGGGGGTTCTGTCACGTTCCTGACCTGGTTTCTGTTATTTTTGTATGTGTTTAGTTGGTCAGGACGTGAGTTGGGGTGGGCATTCTATGTTTTGTGTATCTATGTTAAGTGTCAGTGTTAATTGACCTTGTATGGCTCTCAATCAGAGGCAGGTGGTTTACGTTTTCCTCTGATTGAGAACCATATATAGGTAGGTTGTTTCACATTGTTTGTTTGTGGGTGATTGTCTTCCGTGTCTGTGTCTGCGCACCACACGGGACTGTTTCGGTTTGTTCGTTCGTTAGTTGTAGTCTGTACCTGTTCGTGCGTTCTTCATGTTATATGTAAGTTCTCATGTTTTAGGTCAGTCTACGTCGTTATTTGTTTTGTAGTTTATTCAAGTGTTTTTTCGTGTTTTCGTTTTCGTCTGTAAATAAATCATTATGTATTCACAACCCGCTGCATTTTGGTCCTCCGATCCTTCTCTTGTCACGACTTCAACCGAGGCAGGCTCTCGTTCCCGTTCGGGTGGCGCTCGGCGGTCGTCGTCACCGGCCTACTAGCTGCCACTGACTCTTTTTCCTCCCCCTCCTTATGTGTTTATTTGTATCACCTGTGTTCAGTTAATTGTTAATTAGTGTGGCTTTATTAGTCAGCCAGCCCGTACGCTTCTTTGTGCGGGATTGTTTCATTGTGGCTTTTGGATTTCGGGAGTGGATGTTATTATTGTGGACTGGGTTTGTTTATCGTGTCGTTGGACCGTTGTGTGTGACACCCAGTACGTCCGTGTTGGACATTGTGTTTGCAAGTTGAGTATTAAAAGACTCAACATATTGAAGCTCTGCTGTTCCTGCATCTGACTTCGCACCTCCCGACACTCAGAGCGTTACAGAATCCCGCACCAGAAAATGGAGTCAGCAGGAGCAGCAGCCAACCCTCTCCCATCGATGGAGGAACGGGTTCTCCACCACACCACCGTCCTCCATCGGATCGGATCAGCCATGGACCAGATGATGGAGAGAATGGAGCGATGGGAGAGGAGTGGGCTCCTCTCTCCACCTTCGGCTCCCCTTCCTCAGGACTCTCCATCCCCCGGCTCCAGCGCGCTCCGTCTTACGCTCCCGAGGGATTATGATGGAGCGGCGGCAGGGTGCCAGGGGTTCTTACTCCAGCTGGAGCTATACCTGGCCACTGTTCGCCCCACTCCCTCGGGAGCGGAGAGGGTGAGTGTCCTCGTCTCCTGCCTAACGGGTCGTGCTCTGGAGTGGGCCAACGCAGTCTGGAATGGCCCGGACTCAGCGAAGGAGCACTACCCGGAGTTTACCCGTCGTTTTCGTGTCGTGTTTGACCACCCCCCAGAGGGCCGAGCGGCGGGTGAGAGACTATTTCATCTCAGGCAGGAGAAGAGGAGCGCACAGGATTTCGCGCTGGAGTTCCGGACCTTGGCCGCGGGATCAGGGTGGAACGACAGGGCCCTTATTGACCACTACCGGTGTAGTCTCCGGGAGGACGTCCGCAGGGAGCTAGCGTGTCGGGACATCGCTCTGTCTTTAGATGAGCTTATCGACATGTCCATCCGACTGGACAATCTGCTGGCTGCCCGCGGGCGTTCGGAGAGGGTCCTGTGCGTTCCACCACCCAGCGCCCCGGCTCCCATCCCGATGGAGTTGGGAGGGGCCGCGCCTAGGGGTATCGGAGGAGGAGGCCTCCCCTGCACCAGCTGTGGTCGGAGAGGACACACGGCCGATCGGTGCTGGGGGGGTCTGTCTGGGAGTCGAGATGTCAGGCGGAACGCTTCTCGATCACCCCAGGTGAGTCAGCACCAAACTCACTCAGAACCCCCTGTCGGTCACATGTTTGTCTCAATTTTTTTCCTTGATTTTTTCCCCTCTTCCCAGCATAGGGCACTAGTCGATTCAGGTGCAGCTGGGAACTTTATGGATCGCGGACTCGCCCGAGAGTTGGGCGTTCCGCTTGTGCCGATAGATTCTCCCTTTCCCGTGCACTCCCTAGATAGCCGGCCATTAGGGTCAGGGGTGGTCAGGGAGGCCACAGTTCCCCTGGACATGGTGACGCAGGGGAATCATAGGGAACGTATCAGTCTCTTTATTATTGATTCGCCTGCGTTTCCAGTGGTGCTGGGTATTCCCTGGTTGGCCCGGCACAATCCCAGTATTTCGTGGAGACAGGGGGTTCTCCAGGGGTGGTCAGAGGAGTGTTCTGGAAGGTGTCTGGGAGTTTCCATTGGTGCCACGTCGGTGGAGAGTCCAGACCAGGGTTCCACGGTGCGCATTCCCCCCGAGTATGCCGATTTGGCAATCGCTTTCTGTAAAAAGAAAGCGACGAAATTACCACCACATCGACCGGGTAGGGATTGTGCGATAGATCTCCAGGTTAACGCTGCGCTTCCCAAGAGTCACGTGTACCCTTTGTCCCAAGAGGAGACGTTGGCTATGGAGACATATATCGCGGAGTCTCTGGGACAGGGGTACATTCGGCCCTCCATCTCACCCGTCTCCTCGAGTTTCTTTTTTGTGAAGAAGAAGGAGGGAGGTTTGCGTCCGTGTATTGATTATAGAGGTCTAAATGCCATCACAGTGGGGTTTAGTTACCCACTACCTCTCATCGCTTCGGCGGTGGAATCATTTCACGGAGCGCAGTTCTTTACAAAACTGGACCTCAGGAGCGCGTACAGTCTGGTGCGTATTCGGAAAGGAGACGAGTGGAAAACCGCATTTAGTACCACATCGGGCCACTATGAGTACTGCGTCATGCCGTATGGGTTAAAGAATGCTCCAGCTGTTTTCCAATCCTTTGTAGACGACATTCTCAGGGACCTGCACGTGCAGGGGGTAGTTGTGTATATCGATGACATTCTGATCTACTCAACTACTCAAGCCGCGCATGTATCTCTGGTGCGCAAAGTGCTTGGCAGACTGCTGGAGCATGACCTATACGTCAAGGCTGAGAAGTGTGTGTTCTCCAAACAAGCCGTCTCCTTCCTGGGTTATCGCATTTCCACCTCGGGGGTGGTGGTGGAGAGTGACCGCATAAAGGCCGTGCGTAATTGGCCGACTCCAACCACGGTGAAAGAGGTGCAGCGGTTTTTGGGTTTTGCCAACTACTACCGGAGATTTATCCGGGGTTTTGGTCAGGTAGCGGCTCCCATTACCTCACTGCTAAAGGGGGGCCCGGTGCGGTTGCGGTGGTCAGCGGCGGCGGACGGAGCTTTCAACAGGTTGAAGGCTCTGTTCACGGATGCTCCCGTGTTGGCGCATCCGGATCCCTCTTTAGCATTCATAGTGGAGGTGGACGCGTCCGAGGCTGGGGTGGGTGCCGTGCTATCACAGCGCTCGGGTACGCCACCAAAACTCCGCCCCTGCGCTTTCTTCTCTAGTAAGCTCAGTGCAGCGGAGCGTAACTATGATGTGGGGGATCGGGAGTTGTTAGCGGTGGTCAGGGCTCTGAAGGTGTGGAGACACTGGCTTGAGGGGGCTAAGCACCCTTTTCTCATCTGGACCGACCACCAGAATCTGGAGTATATTCGGGCAGCTCGGAGACTGAACCCGCGTCAGGCAAGGTGGGCCATGTTTTTCACCCGGTTTAGGTTCACGTTGTCCTACAGACCCGGTTCCCAAAACGTAAAGGCTGACGCACTGTCTCGCCTTTACGACACGGAGGATAGGACCACCGAGCCCACTCCCATCATCCCCGCCTCGAGGCTGATAGCGCCAGTGGTATGGGAGGTGGACTCGGACATCGAGCGGGCGTTACGGGCGGAACCCGCGCCTCCTCAGTGCCCGGCGGGCCGTAAGTACGTACCGCTTGGTGTTCGGGACCGACTGATTCGGTGGGCTCATGTCCTACCCTCCTCGGGTCACCCTGGGGTGACGAGGACAGTGGGGAGCCTTCGGGGAAGGTATTGGTGGCCTACCTTAGCTCGGAACGTTAGGGTTTATGTCTCCTCCTGTTCGGTATGCGCTCAGAGTAAGGCTCCTAGGCACCTTCCTAGAGGGAAGTTGCAACCCCTCCCCGTTCCACAACGGCCATGGTCTCATCTGTCCGTGGACTTCCTGACCGATCTTCCCCCTTCTCAGGGAAACACTACGGTTCTGGTAATTGTGGATCGGTTTTCTAAGTCCTGCCGTCTCCTCCCGTTGCCCGGTATCCCTACTGCCCTACAGACTGCGGAGGCCTTATTCACTCACGTCTTCCGGCACTACGGGGTGCCGGAGGACATCGTTTCTGATCGGGGCCCCCAGTTCACGTCCCGAGTATGGAGGGCGTTCATGGAGCGTCTGGGGGTCACGGTCAGCTTGACTTCCGGTTTTCACCCCGAGAGTAATGGGCAGGTGGAGAGAGTGAACCAGGAGGTGGGTAGGTTTCTGCGGTCCTATTGCCAGGACCGGCCAGGGGAGTGGGTGAGATACATTCCCTGGGCCGAGATGGCCCAGAACTCACTACGCCACTCCTCTACTAATGTGTCCCCCTTTCAGTGTGTGTTGGGGTACCAGCCGGTCCTGGCACCATGGCATCCGAGCCAGACCGAGGCTCCTGCGGTGGAGGAGTGGGTACAGCGCTCCAAAGAGACCTGGAGGGCCGTCCAGGAGTCCCTTCAACAAGCTACTAGGAGGCAGAAGAGGAGCGCTGACCGCCACCGCAGTGAGGCTCCCGTGTTTGTACCGGGGGAAAGGGTCTGGCTCTCGACCCGAAACCTACCCCTCCGCTTGCCCTGCCGGAAGCTGAGGCCGCAGTGTGTAGGGCCCTTCAAAGTCCTGAGGAGAATAAACGAGGTGTGTTATCGATTAAAACTCCCTTCCTATTATCGTATTAACCCCTCGTTTCATGTGTCTCTCCTCAGGCCGGTGGTAGCTGGTCCCCTGCAGGACGGTGAGGTGCCGGAGGTCCCTCCCCCCCCTCTGGACATCGAGGGGTCCCCGGCGTACACGATACGGGCCATTCTGGACTCGAGACGCCGGGTGAGGGGCCTGCAGTACCTCGTGGACTGGGAGGGGTACGGTCCGGAGGAGAGGTGCTGGGTACCGGTGGAGGACATTTTGGATCCATCTATGTTAAGGGATTTCCATCGCCTCCATCCGGATCGCCCCGCGCCTCGTCCTCCGGGTCGACCTCGAGGCCGGTGTCGGCGCGCTGCGGGAGCCGCGCGTCAGAGGGGGGGTACTGTCACGACTTCAACCGAGGCAGGCTCTCCTTCCCGTTCGGGTGGCGCTCGGCGGTCGTCGTCACCGGCCTACTAGCTGCCACTGACTCTTTTTCCTCCCCCTCCTTATGTGTTTATTTGTATCACCTGTGTTCAGTTAATTGTTAATTAGTGTGGCTTTATTAGTCAGCCAGCCCGTACGCTTCTTTGTGCGGGATTGTTTCATTGTGGCTTTTGGATTTCGGGAGTGGATGTTATTATTGTGGACTGGGTTTGTTTATCGTGTCGTTGGACCGTTGTGTGTGACACCCAGTACGTCCGTGTTGGACATTGTGTTTGCAAGTTGAGTATTAAAAGACTCAACATATTGAAGCTCTGCTGTTCCTGCGTCTGACTTCGCACCTCCCGACACTCAGAGCGTTACATCTCTCCTCTCCTCGTCCGAGGAGGAGGAAGAACTAGACAATCGTTACATAGCCTGGAGTCCAATCAATGAGACGAGATTGGAGATGTTGGTTAGAGCTGCCCTGCCCTATAAAAAACACTCACAAAATTTGAGTTTGCTATTCACAAGAAGCATTGCCTGATGTGAACCATGCCTCGAACTAAAGATATCTCAGAAGACCTAAGATTAATAATTGTTGACTTGCATAAAGCTGGAAAGGGTTACAAAAGTATCTCTAAAAGCCTTGATGTTCATCAGACCATGATAAGACAAATTGTTTATAAATTGAGAAGGTTCTGCACTGTTGCTACTCTCCCTAAGAGTGGCCGTACTGCAAAGATGACTGCAAGAGCACAGTGCAGAATACTCAATGAGGTTAAGAAGAATCCTAGAGTGTCCGCTATAGACTTACAGAAATCTCTGGAACATGCTAACATCTCTGTTGACGAGTCTACGATACATAAAACACTAAACAAGAATGGTGTTCATGGGAGGACACCACGGAAGAAGCCACTGCTGTCCAAAGAAAACATTGTTGCACGTCTGAAGTTTGCAAAAGTGCACCTGGATGTTCCACAGCGCTTCTGGCAAAATATTCTGTGGACAGATGAAACTACAGTTGAGTTGTTTGGAAGGAACACACAACACTATGTGTGGAGAAAAAAAAGCACAGCACACCAACATCAAAACCTCATCCCAACTGTAAAGTATAGTGGAGTATCATGGTTTGGGGCTGCTTTGCTGCCTCAGGGCCTGGACAGCTTGCTATCATCGACGGAAAAATGAATTCCCAAGTTTATCAAGACATTTTGCAGGAGAATGTTAGGCTATCTGTCCGCCAATCGCAACAGAAGTTGGGTGATGCAACAGGACAACGACCCAAAACACAGAAGTAAATCCACAACAGAAGTGTTTCAACAGATGAAAATACGCCTTCTAGAGTGGCCCAGTCAGTCCTGACCTCAACTCTGTCAGGGTACTGACACAGAACCCCTCCACTGGTTTCTTGGGCTCAGTGCTAGTAAATGATGCTCAACCTGTCTTCATCATAAGGGAGGTTTCTGAGTCAAAGGTGGACAAGGTGATTAGCTCACTAAAGAACTCTAAAGCCAAAGATGTGTTTGGGATGGACTCTACCTTTCTTAAAAACTACAAAGAGTCACTCATTGGCCCCATTACTAAGGTCACCAACACATCTATTGGTCTCGGGGTGTTTCCAAGGGTATGGAAGTCGGCCATAATAACGGCCATCTTTAAATCAGGCGACCCTGCTGACGTGAGTAACTACAGGCCCATTAGTATACTACCTGTGGTGTCAAAGGTTGTTGAAAAGTGTGTAGCAGAACAACTGATTGCCCACCTCAACAACAGCCCCTTCACATTACATTCCATGCAGTTTGGCTTCAGAGCGAAACACTCCACAGAAACGGCCAACTGCTTTCTTCTGGAAAATGTGAAGTCCAAGATGGACAAAGGGGGCGTTGTTGGGGCTGTGTTTCTGGACCTAAGGAAGGCTTTTGATACTGTTAACCATGAGATTCTCATCACAAAATTGTCCAAGTTCAACTTTTCCCCCGATGCCTTGAGATGGATGAAATCATACCTTGAAGGCAGAACTCAGTGTGTCAGAGTGAGCAATGAGCTGTCGCCCACTCTTAGCTATGATGTGGGTGTGCCCCAAGGGTCAATACTGGGGCCCCTCCTGTTCAGCCTGTACATTAATGATCTGCCTTCTGTCTGTACTGGGTCTGAAGTTCAAATGTATGCAGATGATACAGTGATATATGTGCATGCAAAGAGCAAACAACAAGCTGCACAAGAACTCACTACTGTAATGGTCCAGGTTACAAAGTGGCTCAGTGACTCGTGTTTGCATCTCAATGTGAAAAAAACTGTTTGCATGTTCTTCACAAAGAGGGCAACAGATGCTACTGAGCCAGATGTCTATGTGTCAGGGGAGAAGCTCCAGGTGGTATCTGATTTTAAGTACCTTGGCATCATACTTGATTTCAACCTCTCTTTTAAAAAGCATGTGAAAAAGGTAATTCAAATAACCAAATTCAACCTAGCTAATTTCCGATTTATACGAAATTGTTTGACTACAGAGGTAGCAAAACTGTACTTCAAATCTATGATACTCCCCCACTTAACATACTGCTTGACTAGTTGGGCCCAAGCTTACTGTACAACAGTAAGACCTATTCAGTCTGTCTACAAACAGGCTCTCAAAGTGCTTGATAGGAAGCCCAATAGCCATCATCACTGTCACATCCTCAGAAAGCATGAGCTCCTGAGTTGGGAAAATCTTGTGCAATACACCGACGCATGTCTTGTATTCAAGATCCTAAATGGCTTGGCTCCCCCTCCACTCAGTATTTTTGTTAAACAGAAAACCCAAACATATGGCAGCAGATCTACAAGGTCTGCCATGAGAGGTGACTGTATAGTTCCCCTAAGGAAAAGCACCTTTAGTAAATCCGCTTTCTCTGTGAGAGCTTCCCATGTCTGGAATACACTGCCATCAGACACACATAACTGCACCACATATCACACTTTCACAAAATGCTTGAAGACATGGCTAAAGGTCAATCAGATTTGTGAACATGGTCCCTAGCTGTGTGTTGCCGCTTTCCATGTCTGTTGTCTGTAACTTGTGAGGTGTGGAAACACTTTGTTGCTTTTATGAATTTTGTCTTGCTGCTTTTTGTTCTATGTTGCTCTGTCTGTATGCTACGTCTTGCTTGTCCTATGTTGCTATGTCTGTATGCTATGTCTTGTTCTATGTTGCTATTGTCTATATTGTAATTGTTTTTAATAACCTGCCCAGGGACTGCGGTTGAAAATTAGCCGGCTGGCTAAAACCGGCACTTTTACTGAAACGTTGATTAATGTGCACTGTCCCTGTAAAAATAAACTCAAACTCAAACTCAACCTGATTGAGATGCTGTGGCATGACCTCAAGAGAGCAGTTCACACCAGGCAATCCAAGAATATTGCTGAACTGAAACAGTTTTGTAAAGAGGAATGGTTCAAAATTCAACTACAGAAAAAGTTTGGTTGAGGTTCTTGCTGCCAAAGGAGGGTCAACCAGTTATTAAATCCAAGGGTTCACATACTTTTTCGACCCTGCACTGTGAATGTTTACACAGTGTGTTCAATAAAGACATGACAATGTATAATTGTTTGTGTGTTATTAGTTTAAACAGACTGTTTGTCTATTGTTGTGAACTAGATGAAGATCAGATCAAATTTTATGACCAATTTATGCAGAAATACAGGTATTTCCAAAGGGTTCACATGCTTTTTCTTGCCACTGTATATAGGAACAACCTTAATTAATCCACTATCCATCCTATCTCATGCCAGTAGTGGTTTTCTTCAGTCAAGCCTGTCTAACTCCTGGCACACACACATACACACACACATACACACACACATACACACGCCATGGCACACACACAGACACACACCATGGCACAGCACGACAGGCAGCCAGATTGTGATTGGTGTCAGTGTGTGTGTGTGTGTGTGTGTGTGTGTGTGTGTGTGTGTGTGTGTGTGTGTGTGTGTGTGTGTGTGTGTGTGTGTGTGTGTGTGTGTGTGTGTGTGTGTGTGTGTGTGTGTACCAGTGATTGGCATGTCATTAAGTAGCGTGATAGGGCATGGAGCGGGGCGGGGGCAGGGCTGGCAGGCAGCACCTCGCAACGGCAACAAGGGAAGGTTAATTAATAAAGCTACAGATGGAGCCTAATTGGATTATGACTCAGTCACCGAGCTGGGGCAAGGAGAATGTGTGTGTGTGTGTGTGTGTGTGTGTGTGACAGTGGAGGCTCCTCAGAGGAGGAAAGGGAGGACATCCTCCTCAGTGAATGTACTTTTTTTAAATAGTGAAATATTAAAAGTGATCCTTTTAAGATAAAACTATACTAAATATATTCACACGTCACCAAATAATTTATTAAAACACGCTGTTTTGCAATGAAGGTTTACAGTAGCCTCAACAGCACTCTGTAGGGTAGCACCACGGTGTAGCCAGAGGACAGCTAGCTTCCGTCCTCCTCTTGGTACATTGACTTCAATACAAAACCTAGGAGGCTCATGGTTATCACCCCCTTCCATAGACACATTACTTATGACAACTTCCGGAGGACGTCCTCCAACTTATCAGAGCTCTTGCAGCATGAACTGATGTGTTGTCCACTCATTTAAAGGATCAGAGAATGAATCTAGTACTGAACACATAGGCTACAGCTAGCTAGCACTGCAGTGCATAAAATGTGGTGAGTAGTTGACTCAAAGAGAGAAAGACAATATTTGAACAGTTTTGAACAAATTGATTTCTTCAAAAATGAAGGAGAAGCAAGAAAGAGAGAGCTAGCTATATTTCATTGTGTTTATTTCACTTTCACTTAGACAATCTTTGCTAGCGAATGCAGCTAGCTAGTTTAGCCAACTCAAACACCCGGCTCAAACAGAAAGGGATGTCATGTTAGCCAGCTGGCTATGGCTATCCAACACTGGAACTTTTCCAAGTCAAGGTAAGCTTTTGGTTTTATTAATTTATTGCCACCGGGGCCTCCGGTGTAACTGCTAACCTGTTTGCTGACTGTACACACAGTACTGCATGATTGTAGCGGGTTTACTAACGTGTTAGTTCTAGTAGCTATTTTGACTACGTTATGACGTTAGCTAAAATGGTGACAACAATGTAGGCTGTGTTTAACGGTTATGATATGAAGGTTTGGCTTGGAAAGGTTTTTTCGCCTGGTCACAACCAGTGTGATGCACTGAAGTCCACAAGCAAAGGGAACAGGTGAGAGGAGGAGAGCGTGTAGATACAAGAAGGAAGTGATCATGCTGTTTGCATGTGGCTGCTATGAAAGTGAAGCGAGTCTGTTGAAAAACGTTACCTGAATTTTTCCAATAGAAAATCTTGTTTGCAACCGTTGGACTAATGATTACACCCTAGATCAGCTAGATGCAGGCACGAATGTGCAAGGCGGTATTGAATGTGTCACTGTCTGTCGCCTTGACTACTCAAATTTCTCTCTCGACCTGTCCCTCACTCTCCAAGAGTGTGCAAAGCGGTCATCAAGGCAAAGGGTGGCTACTTGAAGAATCTCAAATATAAAATATATTTTGATATGTTTAACACTGTTTTGGTTACTACATGATTCCATATGTGTTATTTCATAGTTTTGATGTCTTCACTATTATTCTACAATGTAGAAAATAGTACAAATAAAGAAAAACCCTGGAATGAGTAAGTGTGTCCAAACTTATGACTGGTACTGTACGTTGCAAACTTTCATTCATAGGCTAGGTTGTAGCAACCTCATGATGGGTATAGGGGCAATTCGTGTATAATTTAGTAACCTAAACCTATCAATGTTACATTGAACTGGGTGAATGGAATATAAATGACAGTCATCCAATATGCTGTAATAGAAATAAGGACATGCTCATGAAAAATGTATTGTTCTCCCTCATCTTAAACGGCACCGACCGCCACTGGTAGAATACGAATAAGTGAACGTGTTTTAATGTGTCTGTATCATGCTAGTGTGTGTGTGTGCGTGCACCTGTATGTGAGTGTGTATTTATCAGTGCGTGTGCTTGTTAGATCTCACCTGGCGTTGTCTCTGCCGTGGGACTTGATGAAGTTCATGTCTCTGTACTTGGACAGGAAGGCGACCAGCTGGCTGTTAGTTCTGTTAACGACAACCAGGAAGAGATTATTAGAAACCAACCAATCAGTGGAAATGACAGCCAGGAAGATCATAATTACCACCCAATCAAAGAGAGAGAGGTAGAAACCATATGCCATATGATAGTGCAATACAACAGCTTTTTCCTGTCATCACTTTTCAAGGGTTGTCAAGGATACAAAGGGATAGTTGTTAAAGGGGAAGTTCTCTATAAAACCCAAGTATGCCAGCCATTTTCATGGACTCTCACTCATACAACCGCCACTCACTTTTATGCTCAGTTTGATTTTGGGGTGAACTATTGCTTTAACGGAACATTTGATCATTTATTATTTAACTATCCACTATGATCAGGGCCCAGGGTTTTCCAGGACAGTTGGTCAGGAAAACGACTAACCCTAAGTACAAAGACAGTAAACATAACATCCATTTAACAGTTGGCTCAATAACCAACCCCACAGGCACTATACAATACAGCAGCTCAGTGGAGTCAAACCCTTTCTATGCAGTCCAGCCAGGCTAAAAGCTTCTCCTCTGCAGTGCAAGCCATCATTGCCACAGTCAAAGGTATTCTCAACAATACAGATGTCTGCAGGGTGTAAAGCAGGGTAGGGGGAGGCTGTCTGGGCCTTTAGGTGACAGCTCAGTGTGCCTGTCTAAAAGAGCCTAAACTGAAGGGAGGCTGAAGGGATGCATATTAATGCCATTTACTGATGAAGGAGCAATTTCACAGCCCCAAGGCTTTACTTAGCAGATGTAGTGGAACACACACGCACGCACGCACACAAACACATACTGATGTTGTGTAGCAGAACACACGCACACACGCACACACGCACGCACACACGCACACACGCACACACACACACACACACACAGAGCATAGCACAGCGGGGGAAATCCAGGTCACAGCATAGATTTGCCAGAGTTGTGCCATTGTGCCTGAGTGGTCACACAGTCTGTCCAGTGGGTCTGGTTGGTTTGCTGACTGACTGTATGCCCCCAGGGTGCACTCTCTGTCTCTGTCACTATCTGTCTGGCTGGATGGCATTCACACACACTGACACCATAGCCAGTACCACAGAATTACCAGCCAAGCCCATATCACAGCCTTGCAGTCACCCTTATACCAGCACCATAAAAACACACTGCTACCCTGTTGGCATATGCCCTAATTGCACACTCTTAGCCAAATATACTTTACTATACTGTACTATACTGTGCATGTACTGTACTATAATGTACTATACTGTAATATACTGCACCTATACTGTACTGTAATATGCTTTACTATACTGTAATGTACTGTGCTATACTGTACCTATACTGTACTATACAGTAATATACTGTAATGTACTGTACTATACTGTACTGTACTATACTGTACAGTACCTATACTGTACTATACTGTACTGTAATGTATTGTACTATACTGTACCTATACTGTACTGTACTATACTGTACAGTACCTATACTGTACTGTGCTGTAGTATACTGTACCTATACTGTACTATACTGTACTGTACTATACAGTAATATACTGTACTATACTGTACGGTACCTATACTGTACTACACTGTACTATACTGTACTGTACTATACGGTACCTATACTGTACTATACAGTAATATACTGTAATGTACTATACTGTGCTATACTGTACTATACTGTACTATTGTGCTCTTACCACACTTGAATAGTTGACAAGTCCATATCACAAGTTATTTCTGAAACAAAGTTATGCATATACTTTTGGGTGGGTTACAACTTACAACTGACCAAAAGAGGGCGAGAGAGAGTCTATACTACATACCTATAGCGAGTCTTGTCAACATGTATACGGTTCCTAAAATCAACTGGATAGTCTTTAGTAAAACAGACGGATAGTCTTTAATCAGCTGGATAGCCTTTAGTAAAGCAGCTGGATATTCTTTAGTAAAGCAGATGGACAGTATTTAGTAAAGCAGCTGGATATTCTTTAGTAAAACAGACGGATAGTCTTTAATCAGCTGGATAGCCTTTAGTAAAGCAGCTGGATATTCTTTAGTAAAGCAGCTGGATAGCCTTTAGTAAAGCAGCTGGATATTCTTTAGTAAAACAGACGGATAGTCTTTAATCAGCTGGATAGCCTTTAGTAAAGCAGCTGGATAGCCTTTAGTAAAGCAGCTGGATATTCTTTAGTAAAACAGACGGATAGTCTTTAATCAGCTGGATAGCCTTTAGTAAAGCAGCTGGATATTCTTTAGTAAAACAGACGGATAGTCTTTAATCAGCTGGATAGCCTTTAGTAAAGCAGCTGGATATTCTTTAGTAAAGCAGATGGATAGTCTTTCCTAAAGCAGCTGGACAGTATTTAGTAAAGCAGCTGGACAGTATTTAGTAAAGCAGCTGAATAGTCTTTAGTAAAGCAGCTGGATAGTATTTAGTTATGCAGCTGGATAGTATTTAGTAAAGCAGTTATATATTATTTAGTAAAGCAGCTGGATAGTCTTAGTAAAGCAGTTATATATTATTTAGTAAAGCAGCTGGATAGTCTTAGTAAAGCAGTTATATATTATTTAGTAAAACAGCTGGTTAGTCTTTAGTAAAGAGGTTATATATTATTTACTAAAGCAGCTGGATATTCTTTAGTAAAGAAGTTATATATTATTTAGTAAAACAGCTGGTTAGTCTTTAGTAAAGAAGTTATATATTATTTAGTAAAACAGCTGGTTAGTCTTTAGTAAAGAAGTTATATATTATTTAGTAAAACAGCTGGTTAGTCTTTAGTAAAGAAGTTATATATTATTTAGTAAAACAGCTGGTTAGTCTTTAGTAAAGAAGGTATATATTATTTAGTAAAACAGCTGGATATTCTTTAGTAAAGAAGGTATATATTATTTAGTAAAACAGCTGGTTAGTCTTTAGTAAAGAAGTTATATATTATTTAGTAAAACAGCTGGTTAGTCTTTAGTAAAGAAGTTATATATTATTTAGTAAAGCAGCTGGATATTCTTTAGTAAAGAAGTTATATATTATTTAGTAAAACAGCTGGTTAGTCTTTAGTAAAGAAGTTATATATTATTTAGTAAAACAGCTGGATATTCTTTAGTAAAGAAGGTATATATTATTTAGTAAAGCAGCTGGACAGTATTTAGTTAAGCAGCTGGATAGTATTTAGTAAAGCAGCTGGACAGTCTTTGGTAATGGGCTCCCGATGTCACGTTCTGACCTTAGTTCCTTTTTTATGTCTTTATTTTAGTTTGGTCAGAGCGTGAGTTGGGGTGGGCATTCTATGTTGTTTTTCTATGTTTTGTTCTGTTGTTCTATTTCTATGTGTTTGGCCTAGTATGGTTCTCAATCAGAGGCAGGTGTCAGTCGTTGTCTCTGATTGGGAGCCATATTTAGGTAGCCTGTTTTCCTTTGTGTTTTGTGGGTGGTTGTTTCCTGTGTCTGTGTTTGCACCATACGGGACTGTTTCGATTTTCGTTTGTTCATTCACTTTGTTATTTTGTATTTTTGTTGTGTTCAGTTTTATATATTAAAATGGACACTTACCACGCTGCGTATTGGTCCGATCCTCGCTACTCCTCAGACGAAGAGGACGAGAACCGTTACACCCGAGTGGCGCAACATTCTAAGACACTGCATCTCAGTGCTAGAGGCGTCATTACAGACATCCTGTTTCGATTCCAGGCTGTATCACAACCGGCCGTGATTGGGAGTCCCATAGGGTGAAGCACAATTGGCCCAGCGTCGTCCGGGTTTGGCCGGTGTAGGCCGTCATTGTAAATAAGAATTTGTTCTTAACTGACTTGACTAATTAAATAAAGGTTCCATTTAAAGCCGGGGGTTAGAAAAGAGGATAGAAGCAAGACAACACTGGCTATCTTGAAGAGAAAAGCCTGGAAAGAGATCCTCGCTCTGGGACAAAACAACCATGTAACTTATCCCTCCCTCCTCCATCCCTCCATACCAGCCCCCCGGGCAGACACACAGACACCACTACTAGGGCGAGGGGGAGAGGGTATTTGGGCTGGGCCTTTCAGGCTCATCCATGCGGATGGGAGGACATTATCAGAGAATTAGACAGGGAATAATGCCTGTTTCTCTCCTACAGCCTTCAGCCTATACAGACACACTGATTACAACATAGCAGCAGCACCGGCCCAGACCAGGGCTAACCCTGCATTCCTTATAGCTTTGGTGCTCTACGGCTGTAGCATATTGTAGGGATTGTCCCTTCATTCCTTACACAGTATCAGTGGAGAAGATGACCATAGGGTGGATCATAGCCTGGTTTTTCTTTTAGTGAGGTACTATGACTGTAGCATAGACTGGTTGGCTTCATTCTACACCTACATGACAGTTGAATTGAACTGAATTGAAGAGGGCTGTCCAAGGCAAGTATAATTTGTCACAGAGTTTTCTTATTTTTGATTGTATCACTGCACAGCCTTGTAGATGAGCAGGAGTGGATTGAGGGAGTGCATTGATGACCAGAGTGTTGTGGGTTAACGTATGTAAATATTGTCTAAATTAGGAAACTTGAGTCAAATCCAAGAAGTGGTCCAAAAAAGCACTTGCTAAGCAAAGATATTACTGTCTGCTACGCCAACATGTAACCCCTCTCTTTCCCCCTTCTCTTACTCACTCTCTTCTGTCTCTTCTATCACTCCCTCTCCCTCCATCTCTCTCCTGATGGGCCTATAAAACCTCCAGTGTCAGCCCTTTCCTCCACCACATCACCGCCATGCAAATGAAGAGAAGAAGAGGAGACAGACAGGAAGAAAGAAACAGCTCATCAGCACACCACACACACTTTCACTCACACAGTGACAGACCCAAGCATACACCCACATTATGCACACCCACACACACGCACACACCCACACACCCACACACACACACACACACACACACACACACACACACACACACACACACACACACACACACACACACACACACACACACACACACACACACACTTTTACTCACACAGTGACAGACGCAAGCATACACCCACATTATGCACCCACACACCCACGCGCACACACACACACACACACACACACACACACACACACGGGCGCACAGTTGCACACACACGCTTGAGCGCCCATAGACAGACAGACGAAAAGACAGACAGACACTGTCACTTTTATGATCGAGCATCAAAATCAGAACTATTCTCACCGTTCTCACACTATCCCATAATATCTACGACAAGCACATATCTACATGGCAACAGACTAAAAGTAAGCTCTTTCGGGAAACATAAATATTTCCCTGAACATTTCCCTGACAGGGTGAACACAAACAGCGGTGTTTCCTGAGCCTGTGTATACAAACCGTGTATATAAACCAACCACACGTGTTGGACTATAAAACAACACAGGGCAACCACCTCTTTCTTTATACCTTCCATCTTAGCTCCAGGTGTTGGACACACAAGGTCCAGTTTCCTTTTTCACAATGGCGATTACAGCAACTAGTGGCCATCTGGGGAAAGTATGTGATCGAAGTCTATGAGGGACTAATGACCATGAGGTTCACAATGGTGTGTATGTGTGACACTCCAGCATTCCAACTACCTCCACAGACAGGTGCAGGCCCTGGCCTCCCTCCAAACCACCTGGAGGATGGCTACCTTCTGGGGCGGTGCCACACACACACACACACACACACACACACACACACACACACACACACACACACACACACACACACACACACACACACACACACACACACACACACACACACACACACACACACACACACAAACCACCTGTTGGGAAGTCAATACATATTGACCTCGGGGCAATTAACATGTAATCAGTTCATCATGTAACCTATTCAACTGAGTAAGTAAGCCAGGAGAGGGATTGGAATTCGGGGGGAACAAATGTGTAATCACCTTAAGAAGAACCGGAGATCTACTGTGATTGATCTATTTAAGTTGTTTAGCTCGGGTCTTTGTTGTAAGTCTGCAGTGGTTGTACAGTGAATGTGACAGTATGGATTCCCTGGGGCCTATGGGGTTATATAGCTGTGTGTCTACTGTCTGGTTGTTATTCAGATGGCTTTTGGTGCTGTATCCATCTCTTCATAATGGCTCATTTTAAAGCGTGTCTGAACTGTAAATTATAATTACACAACAAAGGGCGATCAATCTCTCAATATTTTTTATCCATAACATGACCAAACTGGTGTTCAAAGTGTTCAGTTCTGTAATGTCAGAGTCCTTTCATGTCAGGTCACACAGGGACGTGAGCATGTGAAGTAGTATTTCTTCTCTGTCCGACTCCTGGCCACTCAACCCTAACCAGCTTGACTGCTTCGAAGGAGAAGCGGCCCGAAACATCCTGCAACACCAAGACGTTCCATTAAAACCTATTTGCTGTCAACACAGCTGCTGCTACTTCCGTACTTAAACATAGACAGTGCATTCGGAAAGTATTCAGACCCCTTGACTTTTTCCACATTTTGTTACATTACAGCCTTATTCTAAAATGGATTACATTTTTTAAAAAATGCCCTCATCAGTCTATACACAATACCCCATAATGACAAAGCAAAAACAGGTTTAGACATTTTTGCTAATTTATCACAAATAAAAAACAGAAATACCGTATTTACATAAGTATTCAGACCTTTTGCTATGAGACTAAATATTTAGCTCAGGTGTATCCTGTTTCCATTGATCATCCTTGACATGTTTCTACAACTTCATTGGACATGATTTAGAAAGACACACACCTGTCTATATAAGGTCCCACATGATAGTGCATGTCAGTGCAAAAACCAAGCCATGAGGTCAAAGGAATAGATGAACAGAGCAAAGTACAGAGAGATCCTTGATGAAAACCTGCTCCAGAGCGCACAGGACCTCAGACTGGGGCCGAAGGTTCACCTTCCAACAGGACAACAACCCTAAGCACACAGCCAAGACATTGCAGGAGTGGCTTCAGCACAAGTCTCTGAATGTCTTTGAGTGGCCCAGCCAGAGCCTGGACTTGAACCCGATTGAACATCTCTGGAGAGACCTGAAAATAGCTGTGCAGCGACGCTCCCCATCCAACCAGACAGAGAGGATCTGCAGAGAAAAATGGGAAAAACTACCCAAATACAGGTGTGCCAAGCTTGTAGTGTCATACCCAAGAAGACATGAAGCTGTAACCGCTGCCAAATGTGCTACAACAAAGTACTGAGTAAAGGGTCTGAATACTGAATACATTTGTAAAAATGTCTAAAAACCAGTTTTTGCTTTTTCATTATGGAGTAGATTGATGAGGGCGAAAAATGTAATCCTTTTTAGAATAAGGCTGTAACGTAACAAAATGTGGAATTCAAAGGGTCTGAATACTTTCCGAATGCACAGTATGTCAACTATCTGTAAAACCTTGCCCCTCCACCCTAGTCACGTGATGGGGTAGTCTGCAGCGCTGAAGGTAATGAAGAAGTCCCAGCTCCAGTCGGTCATGGTGATCAGGTCTGACATGCTGCTAGCCCCTACCCCCCACCGTCCTCACCCCCTACCCCCCTGTCACCTCCACCCCAGTCACCTGATGGGGTAGTCTGCAGCGCTGAAGGTAATGAAGAAGTCCCAGCTCCAGTCGGTCATGGTGATCAGGTCTGACATGCTGCTAGCCCCTACCCCCCACCGTCCTCACCCCCTACCCCCCTGTCACCTCCACCCCAGTCACCTGATGGGGTAGTCTGCAGCGCTGAAGGTAATGAAGAAGTCCCAGCTCCAGTCGGTCATGGTGATCAGGTCTGACATGCTGCTAGCACCTACCCCCCACCGTCCTCCCCCCCCACCCCCCCGTCACCTCCACCCCAGTCACCTGATGGGGTAGTCTGCAGCGCTGAAGTTAATGAAGAAGTCCCAGCTCCAGTCGGTCATGGTGATCAGGTCTGACATGCTGCTAGCCCCTACCTCCCACCGTCCTCACCCCCTACCCCCCTGTCACCTCCACCCCAGTCACCTGATGGGGTAGTCTGCAGCGCTGAGGTTGATGAAGAAGTCCCAGCTCCAGTCGGTCATGGTGATGAGGTCTGCCATGCTGCGGAGGTACATGGTGAGCAGGCTGGCACCGCCCCAGATGGTAGCCATCCTCCAGGGTGTCACCCTCACGTTGGGGTACTGGGAGGCCAGGGCCTGCACCTGTCTGTGAAGGTAGTTGGAGCGCTGGAGGGGGAGAGAAGAGGAAGAGTTTAAAATGTTTCAAACTCATTCCACGGAGGGCCAAGTGTCTGCAGGTTTTTTCTACACCCTTGAACTTGATTGATGAATTAAGGTCACTGGTTAGTAAGGAACTCCCCTCACCTGGTTGTCTAGGTCTTAATTGAAAGGAAAATCCAAAAATCAGCAGACACTAGGCCCTCCATGGAATGAGTTTGACACCCCTGGTTTAAGACAATATCCTACGTATAAGATAATGGTATAGACCAGGGCTCTCCAACCCTGTTCCTTGAGAGCTACTGTCCTGTAGGTTTTCACTCCAACCCCAATCTAGCACAATTGATTCCAGAGCTGGTCCTTGATGTTCTGCCACCATAGGCAAGACCAAAACATACACGTGTATGATTGGTGATCCGGACAGGACCAAAAACCAAAGTCTGTGGAAATCAAGGCTGGTCCGGAACTGCACCCCAAAAATATGTCCAAAAGGCGTCTGCGTGGGTCTATGATTACTGAGGTGTAGCCTACAGTGTTGCCTGAAATGGAATTTTATGAATGTCCATCTATGTGGTAAGCCTACCGTTATGGGGCGGCAGGTAGCCTAGGTAGCCTAGTGGTTAGAGCGTTGGACTAGTAACCAGAAGCTGACAAGGTAAAAATCTGTCGTTCTGCCCCTGAACAAGGCAGTTAACCCACTGTTCCTAGGCCCACATTGAAAATAAGAATTTGTTCTTAACTGACTTGCCTAGTTAAATAAAGGTAAAATAACATTTGTTGAACACCATAAAACCACATCCGGACAGGTCCAAAAGACAACGGCTCGTGCTTACTGGGGTGTAGCCTACCATGTCGGCCAGCAATGTAATTTTATGAATGCCCATCCATGTGGTAGGCCCACAGTTTGTAAAACAGGCTGTTGCATTGGCTTTATTAGTTCTGAATCCTGTGACGAATCAATTTGGCTATGTATGCTCTGAATTTTAGCTAGTAGCTTCCCAACTTTATCAGGAGTTATCACAAACCTATTTGCAATGTGTTTACACAGCGGGGAATACAGAAGTAATTATTTTTTCGATATGATCAGCTTGTCAAAAATGGACGGATACAAACTTGAAACCGCTGATCATGACAATGTGGTGAAACTCCTGGACAACAGTTGTGAGTCCATATTGTCCATCTTACTTTGACCAGTCCAGTTTTTAGGATATGTCGTTTGTTAACATGACAACTCTTTTTGTATTTGATTGAGCACCAATTAGGTTAGGCTATTTGACCGTAGAAACCTACATGAGGTTAAAAGTGTCCGTTTCAGTACATTGTCATACATTTTATCTCCAGCCTGTAGGCTATAGAAGGCCACATACATTTTCTACCATATTCTATATCTGCTACGTTGAAAGAATTTGTCATTGTTTTTGGGTAGAATTATGTGAGGCTTTATTTGTTGTTGTTGGAGTTGCGTCTTGGTCAGTTTAGCTCAGAAAATGCCGCCCTAGTCAATCTGCCGCCATAGGCTGGTCTATATGTATATAGTAGTAGTGTGAGGTGGTAGATGGTAGTCTATAGTCTGGTCTATATGTATATAGTAGTAGTGTGAGATGGTAGTCTATATTCTTACCTGGTCTATATGTATATAGTAGTAGTGTGAGGTGGTAGATGGTAGTCTATAGTCTATAGTCTGGTCTATATGTATATAGTAGTAGTGTGAGGTGGTAGATGGTAGTCTATAGTCTGGTCTATATGTATATAGTAGTAGTGTGAGATGGTAGTCTATAGTCTTACATGGTCTATATGTATATAGTAGTAGTGTGAGGTGGTAGATGGTAGTCTATAGTCTATAGTCTGGTCTATATGTATATAGTAGTAGTGTGAGGTGGTAGATGGTAGTCTATAGTCTGGTCTATATGTATATAGTAGTAGTGTGAGGTGGTAGATGATAGTCTATAGTCTGGTCTATATGTATATAGTAGTAGTGTGAGGTGGTAGATGGTAGTCTATAGTCTGGTCTATATGTATATAGTAGTAGTGTGAGATGGTAGTCTATAGTCTTACCTGGTCTATATGTATATAGTAGTAGTGTGAGGTGGTAGATGGTAGTCTATAGTCTATAGTCTGGTCTATATGTATATAGTAGTAGTGTGAGGTGGTAGATGGTAGTCTATAGTCTGGTCTATATGTATATAGTAGTAGTGTGAGATGGTAGTCTATAGTCTTACATGGTCTATATGTATATAGTAGTAGTGTGAGGTGGTAGATGGTAGTCTATAGTCTATAGTCTGGTCTATATGTATATAGTAGTAGTGTGAGGTGGTAGATGGTAGTCTATAGTCTGGTCTATATGTATATAGTAGTAGTGTGAGGTGGTAGATGATAGTCTATAGTCTGGTCTATATGTATATAGTAGTAGTGTGAGGTGGTAGATGGTAGTCTATAGTCAGGTCTATATGTATATAGTAGTAGTGTGAGGTGTGGTAGATGGTAGTCTATAGTCTGGTCTATATGTATATAGTAGTAGTGTGAGGTGGTAGATGGTAGTCTATAGTCTGGTCTATATGTATATAGTAGTAGTGTGAGGTAGTAGATGGTAGTCTATAGTCTGGTCGATATGTATATAGTAGTAGTGTGAGATGTGGTAGATGGTAGTCTATAGTCTATAGTCTGGTCTATATGTATATAGTAGTAGTGTGAGGTGGTAGATGGTAGTCTATAGTCTATAGTCTGGTCTATATGTATATAGTAGTAGTGTGAGGTGGTAGATGGTAGTCTATAGTCTATAGTCTGGTCTATATGTATATAGTAGTAGTGTGAGGTGGTAGATGGTAGTCTATAGTCTATAGTCTTACCTGGTCTATATGTATATAGTAGTAGTGTGAGGTGTGGTAGATGGTAGTCTATAGTCTATAGTCTGGTCTATATGTATATAGTAGTAGTGTGAGGTGGTAGATGGTAGTCTATAGTCTTACCTGGTCTATATGTATATAGTAGTAGTGTGAGGTGGTAGATGGTAGTCTATAGTCTGGTCTATATGTATATAGTAGTAGTGTGAGGTGGTAGATGGTAGTCTATAGTCTGGTCTATATGTATATAGTAGTAGTGTGAGGTGGTAGATGGTAGTCTATAGTCTGGTCTATATGTATATAGTAGTAGTGTGAGGTGGTAGATGGTAGTCTATAGTCAGGTCTATATGTATATAGTAGTAGTGTGAGGTGGTAGATGGTAGTCTATAGTCTATAGTCTGGTCTATATGTATATAGTAGTAGTGTGAGATGGTAGTCTATAGTCTGGTCTATATGTATATAGTAGTAGTGTGAGGTGGTAGATGGAGTCTATAGTCTGGTCTATATGTATATAGTAGTAGTGTGAGATGGTAGATGGTAGTCTTTAGTCTGGTCTATATGTATATAGTAGTAGTGTGAGGTGGTAGATGGTAGTCTATAGTCTGGTCTATATGTATATAGTAGTAGTGTGAGGTGGTATATGGTAGTCTATAGTCTGGTCTATATGTATATAGTAGTAGTGTGAGGTGGTAGATGGTAGTCTATAGTCTGGTCGATATGTATGTAGTAGTAGTGTGAGGTGGTAGATGGTAGTCTATAGTCTGGTCTATATGTATATAGTAGTAGTGTGAGGTGTGGTAGATGGTAGTCTATAGTCTGGTCTATATGTATATAGTAGTAGTGTGAGGTGGTATATGGTAGTCTATAGTCTGGTCTATATGTATATAGTAGTAGTGTGAGGTGGTAGATGGTAGTCTATAGTCAGGTCTATATGTATATAGTAGTAGTGTGAGGTGGTAGATGGTGGTCTATAGTCTATAGTCTGGTCTATATGTATATAGTAGTAGTGTGATGTGGTAGATGGTAGTCTATAGTCAGGTCTATATGTATATAGTAGTAGTGTGAGGTGGTAGATGGTAGTCTATAGTCTGGTCTATATGTATATAGTAGTAGTGTGAGGTGGTAGATGGTAGTCTATAGTCTGGTCTATATGTATATAGTAGTAGTGTGATGTGGTAGATGGTAGTCTATAGTCTGGTCTATATGTATATAGTAGTAGTGTGAGGTGTGGTAGATGGTAGTCTATAGTCTTACCTGGTCTATATGTATATAGTAGTAGTGTGAGGTGGTAGATGGTAGTCTATAGTCTGGTCTATATGTATATAGTAGTAGTGTGAGGTGTGGTAGATGGTAGTCTATAGACTTACCTGGTCTATATATATATAGTAGTAGTGTGAGGTGGTAGATGGTAGTCTATAGTCTGGTCTATATGTATATAGTAGTAGTGTGAGGTGTGGTAGATGGTAGTCTATAGTCTATAGTCTTACCTGGTCTATATGTATATAGTAGTAGTGTGAGGTGTGGTAGATGGCCTTGAAAAGTCTCTGGAACTGTCGTGAGGCTCTGCCGTGGACCACCAGGACGAAGGCTATCCTGACGGGGGCCGACGGTGGGCCCTCTGACGAGTCCTCCTCCCACACCACGTTGGCATTGGCCTTACCTGAACAACACAACAATACCGTACAGAGACAGGTTGTTAGTCATTCATACAGAGAATAAAACATGTACCTGTATGTAGAACTCTCTGACGAGTCTTCCTCCCAGACGCTGGCAATTGCCTTACGTGGACAGAATAATAACACACACATTAGGTTCATCGTCTATACTTCATACACTGGAAGGTATACTGAACACGAGGCGCAGTAACTCCAAGGTTACTGAGCTGTTACTGTGCATAGTATGAAGAAGAAGAAGCATGTCACAAGGAGATGAGTGTCATTCACTATGTGACCATAGAGTTCTTTGAACCATGACTAGCAAGGCCACAAGATAGGAATAGGAATCCTATAACCATTCCTTTGGGTTTGGGGTGGAGTTCGCTTGATAGTGTGTCATCATTGCTCTCTACCACACTCCCAGAATAAGACTTGGAAGTAAGTAGACAATGACTATTCCAACTCACAACCACACAATCAAACAATTCCAGCTCTCTCCAGAAACCATTCAAAAAGCCACACGGATTCATATAGTGGTTTCTTTCCTTCTAATAGTAAACGCCTTAAAAAAATGATTTCCGCTCAGAGCCTCTATCTTGGTCTTGTATTGTGTTCTCCATCAGCAAATAAGTACGAGGGGAATACAATCCAGCACCATTATTACATATGGTGGTTGTTTAGTGTTCACAGGGCCTATGGAATTACAGGAAACACAGAGCTTTATTGAGACGTTATGTTTGTTGACGACAGAGAGGACAAGGTTGTTCAGGAGATAATGACAGTAATCTCGTCCTCTGTGTTGTGAGGGAAGGGGACTTGGTTTCCCAGAGGGCAGTGGTGGACAATGTCACGACTCGCTCTGGTCCCTGGATGGACAGAAAAGAGGGGAGAAGATGGTGGGTGCTTTCACCCTCTTAGGGTGTGCTGTCCCTGAGGTAAAAAGGCTACAAGGCGCCCCTCCCGGTTCTTCCCTGTGTCTACAGCAGCGGGGGACGTGGTAAGTGTTTCAACCCCCTTAGGGTATGCTGTCCCAGGGGTAAAAAGATCACAAGGTGCCCCTCCCCTTCTGGCTCTTTCTTCCCTGTGTCTGGACAAGCTAGGCTCCTACTGTAATTATCTCAATTGAAGGGCAGGACCTTTTGCTTGCTTGTATTTAAAGCCTAACAACAGGGGCGGGGCTACAGACATGCTCCCGTGACTCCAATTGGCCATGCCTTCTGCCCATCACTCAATCAGCCAATTCCCCCCAGGAATTATTGTTTTATTCATAGTTTGGCTACTATGAATCCTGCCTATTAATATGGAGTTTTGAATGTGAATGTGGTTGGAAAAGTGTGAGTGTGAGTGTGTGTGTGTGAAAGACGGAGTGTGTGTGTGTCTGTGTGTGTGTTACTATGAAGCCTGGCTGTGCCTATGGGATATTGAATGTGAATGTGGTTGGTTGCAAATAACTATAAATACTAGAATGGGCATGCCCCATTCAAGTTAATGGATCTGTGATTGGTTATTCTATTTCTATGGTTGGTTGGCTGGTTGGTTAGTTAGTTGACAGTGTTGGGTGAAAATGTTTCTGGAGTGGCACACACACACACACGTTTTGTATTTCTATACAAAATACTATTTTCCCTTACCCCTAACCCTAAATCTAACCCTAACCATAAACCTTACCCCGTAACCCAAATCCTAACCCTACCACTAACCCTACTCCTAATTTTAACCCTAACCCTAAACCTAACCCCTAACCTTAAAATAGCCTTTGTCCTCCTAGAGACGGGAGAATTTTCCTTGTTTTACTATCCTTGTGGGGACTTCTGGGAATTTTAGCTCCCCACAAGGATAGACGAATCAACACACACACACACACAGTATCAGATTGAACAGTAATTGGTAGGCAGCTCGGGAGGTTCACTGGCTAGGATGGCACTAGGCTAATTGGCGGAGCGCTTCACCAAGCACTTTGAGGCTTGTGATATGCTAGCTAGCTGAACTAATGAGCCAATGTGTTGTGTGTCTCTACACCTACAGGGACGAGATAGGTCTAAAAACGCCAGACTCTGCCACATCCCTCTTTTTCCTCTCTCCTATCGCCATCAATCTTTAAAACTGCATCTCCCTCATCTGCTATCAGCACTCTCTCTCTCCATCATTTCATTCCTCTCTCTCTCTCTCTCCTTCATCTTGTGTAACTTCTGCAGCTCATGGCCGTCCATCTCAACCAGTCATGCGAGAGGTTGGAAGAGGAGAGGAGCAGAAATGTCCTTTTAGTTTCCAATATTAAAGTCCTTTAATGCAACATCTGCTCAGTACCAACGAAGGATCCAACTAAAGTCTCACCTGACTGAGTATAACTATCTTGTACTTCGTTCTAGATGTAGGTCTTATAGAACAGAAATGCGGTTTTATTTTTTAATCAGCAAACAAGTGAATAAGCCTCGAATGATGTTACCTGCTACGTATTTAGTGGTGACCGAACATGTAAGGTCATTGGCTGACAACTGACATCAACCAATGATGATGCCAGTTCCATCCCACATATTACAACCATGTAGACATTAGACAATAGCCCAGCTAGCATATAGAGGCTCTGCTAATGCTAACATATACCCTCTCATATCCTATGGAGCCGGCGCTAACAGCTACACGCTAACCCAGCCAACTCTTCAAGGACAGAATACCGATGAAATCAAATTGGACAATTTGTAGCTAACAAGGTTAGTGTCTCAAATTCAGATTGGTGCTTCTGAGACATGGGGAGAGAGCGAGAGGGAGAGCTAACAAGGTTAGCGCCTCAAATTCAGATTGGTGCATCAGAGACATAGAGAGAGAGAGAGAGAGAGAGCGAGAGAGCGAGAGAGCGAGAGAGAGAGAGAGAGAGAGAGAGAGAGAGAGAGAGAGAGAGAGAGAGAGAGAGAGAGAGAGAGAGAGGGAACAACATTGTGGCAGACGACAGAACAGACAGAGGGAGTGAAAAAGAAAAAGTGATTTAATTTAGCCGTCCGTGTTGTTACACGACGCCGCCAGGAATAAGCCCTTTTCAATTTCCCCCGTCTCCTTTGATCAAACTGTCAGTTGGAGTGGGATGACGATGGTGAGTCTAGGGCAGGGCTGCCCAACCCTCTACCTGGAGATCTACTGTCCTGTGGGTTTTCAGTCCTACCCTCTTCCTGGAGATCTACTGTCCTGTAGGTTTTCAGTTCAACCCTAATTTAGCATATCTGATTCAGCTAGTTAAGGTCTTGTTGATCAGCTAATTAGTAGAATCAGGTGTGTTAAATTAGGGTTGGACTGAAAACTCACAGTATGGTAGATCCCCAGGAAGAGGGTTGGACTGAAAACGCACAGGATGGTAGAGCTCCAGGAAGAGGGTTGGACTGAAAACTCACAGGATAGTAGATCCCCAGGAAGAGGGTTGGACTGAAAACTCACAGGATGGTAGAGCTCTAGGAAGAGGGTTGGACTGAAAACTCACAGGATGGTAGATCCCCAGAAAGAGGGTTGGACTGAAAACTCACAGGATGGTAGATCCCCAGGAAGAGGGTTGGACTGAAAACTCACAGAATGGTAGATCCCCAGGAAGAGTGTTAGCAGCCCTGGTCTAGGGAGACGACATGAGCATATTCACTGATAGACAAGCGTTGGTTTACATCTTGGGGAATATGTATCCTCGCTTACATTGCTGTACAGAACAAAGTTGCACAGTCATGGTGGACTCACAAGGTGCAGTCATGGTGGACACACACGGTGCAGTCATGGTGGACTTACAAGGTGCAGTCATGGTGGACACACAAGGTGCAGTCATGGTGGACTTACAAGGTGCAGTCATGGTGGACTCACAAGGTGCAGTCATGGTGGACTCACAAGGTGCAGTCATGGTGGACTCACAAGGTGCAGTCATGGTGGACTCACAAGGTGCAGTCATGGTGTGTTGGCACCCTATTCAAAGGTAGTGCACTTATAAGTGACTATGGTGCAATTTCAGACGCAACCACTGGAATAGTCCCAGATAGACAAGCATTACCTTCCATCTTCTGGAAGTGTAGCCAGTAGTGTCCAGTAGCCTACAAGGTTACACAGTCATTGTGGGTGCACAGTGTCTGGTTATGTCTGGCCAGATGTCCATGTATCGTTCTGGCTTTTTCTCCTTTCCTCCACATGTCCTCCATACACTCCTGTGTGTGTGTGTGTGTGTGTGTGTGTGTGTGTGTGTGTGTGTGTGTGTGTGTGTGTGTGTGTGTGTGTGTGTGTGTGTGTGTGTGTGTGTGTTGTTTCTTTAAACATTGATGCGTGGTCCTCACCGATGGTGGCAAGCTCACAGATTTTGCTTACAGGAGACTTCTGCCAACCTGCAGATGTTCAACCAGTCTACTTGTAAAAGTGTGTGTGTGCGGTGTGTGTGTGTGTGTGTTTGTGAGTAAGAAAGAGAGAGAGAGAGAGAGAAAGAGAGAGAAAGGAAGAGTTTGTGCGTTCCTGTGTGTATCCGTCTGTCTGTGTGTGGTTGTAAGTGTGCATGTGCATATGTGTCTGTCTGTCTGTCTGTCTGTCTGTCTGTCTGTCTGTCTGTCTGTCTGTCTGTCTGTCTGTCTGTCTGTCTGTCTGTCTGTCTGTCTGTCTGTCTGTCTGTCTGTCTGTCTGTCTGTCTGTCTGTCTGTCTGTCTGTCTGTCTGTCTGTCTGTCTGTCTGTCTGTGTGTGTGTGTGTGTGTGTGTGTGTGTGTGTGTGTGTGCGCGTGCGTGTCAGTCTGTGTGTGCAAACTTGCATTTCTGTGGCCAGCTTGGCTGAACAGAATGAAAATTGGAAAGCAATTTGGTGTACATACAAAAAGTGTCTTCCATTCTCTCGCACAAATTTCTCATCAGCCAAGAAACACATTTCTTGCCTGACTTTGATATGAATTAGAATTATTAGCAGTAAAACAACAGGAAGTGTAGTGTGCGTGCGTGTGTGTGTGTGTGTGTATCTCTGTGTGTGTGTGTGTGTGTGTGTGTGTGTGTGTGTGTGTGTGTGTGTGTGTGTGTGTGTGTGTGTGTATAAATGTGTGTGTGTGTGTGTGTGTGTGTGTGTGTGTGTGTGTGTGTGTGTGTGTGTGTGTGTTGTGTGTGTGTATAAATGTGTGTGTGTGTGTGTGTGTGTGTGTGTGTGTGTGTGTGTGTGTGTGTGTGTGTGTGTGTGTGTGTGTGTGTGTGTGTGTGTGTGTGTGTGTGTGCGTGCATAAATGTTTGTGTTTGTGTGCCTAAGTCAAAACAGATTTTATTTAAGCTTCAGGGGATATTGTATTTTCCTGCTGTAAAAAGAGAGGGAATATGTTCTAAATGGCTCCCTATTCCCTACATAGTGCACTACTTTTGAGCAGAACCCTATGAGCCCTGGTCAAAAGAAGTGGACGATAAAGGGATTAGAGCCATTTGGGACTCAAACATTGACAGTACATACACAGGCCATGACGACAAAACAAACAACATGTTTCAGAATAGCCTCTATCAAGCTGTCACACGATGATTACACTATTACTATGATTGACTAACAAACAGAATGTTCTAGCAATTGTTTTTATATAATATGAAAGAGTATCTGGTCAAATATGCTCGAGTGTACCACACCCAGTATACCAAACTGTTCACACCCAGTATACCAAACGGTTCACACCCAGTATACCAAACGGTTCACACCCAGTATACCCAAACGGTTCACACCCAGTATACCAAACTGTTCACATCCAGTATACCAAACGGTTCACACCCAGTATACCAAACGGTTCACACCCAGTATACCAAACGGTTCACACCCAGTATACCAAACGGTTCACACCCAGTATACCAAACGGTTCACACCCAGTATACCAAACTGTTCACACCCAGTATACCAAACGGTTCACACCCAGTATACCCAAACGGTTCACACCCAGTATACCAAACGGTTCACACCCAGTATACCCAAACGGTTCACACCCAGTATACCCAAACTGTTCACATCCAGTATACCAAACGGTTCACATCCAGTATACCCAAACGGTTCACACCCAGTATACCCAAACGGTTCACACCCAGTATACCCAAACTGTTCACATCCAGTATACCAAACGGTTCACATCCAGTATACCAAACTGTTCACATCCAGTATACCCAAACGGTTCACACCCAGTATACCCAAACGGTTCACATCCAGTATACCAAACTGTTCACATCCAGTATACCAAACTGTTCACATCCAGTATACCCAAACGGTTCACACCCAGTATACCAAACTGTTCACATCCAGTATACCCAAACGGTTCACACCCAGTATACCCAAACTGTTCACATCCAGTATACCCAAACGGTTCACATCCAGTATACCCAAACGGTTCACACCCAGTATACCCAAACGGTTCACATCCAGTATACCCAAACTGTTCACATCCAGTATACCCAAACGGTTCACACCCAGTATACCCAAACTGTTCACATCCAGTATACCCAAACTGTTCACATCCAGTATACCCAAACGGTTCACATCCAGTATACCAAACTGTTCACATCCAGTATACCAAACTGTTCACATCCAGTATACCCAAACGGTTCACACCCAGTATACCAAACTGTTCACATCCAGTATACCCAAACGGTTCACACCCAGTATACCCAAACTGTTCACATCCAGTATACCAAACGGTTCACATCCAGTATACCCAAACGGTTCACACCCAGTATACCAAACTGTTCACATCCAGTATACCCAAACGGTTCACACCCAGTATACCCAAACTGTTCACATCCAGTATACCCAAACGGTTCACACCCAGTATACCAAAACGGTTCACATCCAGTATACCAAACTGTTCACATCCAGTATACCAAACTGTTCACACCCAGTATACCAAAACGGTTCACATCCAGTATACCAAACTGTTCACATCCAGTATACCAAACTGTTCACATCCAGTATACCAAACTGTTCACATCCAGTATACCAAACTGTTCACATCCAGTATACCAAACTGTTCACATCCAGTATACCAAACTGTTCACATCCAGTATACCAAACTGTTCACATCCAGTATACCAAACTGTTCACACCCAGTATACCAAACTGTTCACATCCAGTATACCAAACTGTTCACACCCAGTATACCAAACTGTTCACACCCAGTATACCCAAACTGTTCACACCCAGTATACCAAACTGTTCACATCCAGTATACCAAACTGTTCACATCCAGTATACCAAACGGTTCACACCCAGTATACCAAACGGTTCACACCCAGTATACCAAACTGTTCACACCCAGTATACCAAACTGTTCACACCCAGTATACCCAAACTGTTCACACCCAGTATACCAAACTGTTCACATCCAGTATACCAAACGGTTCACACCCAGTATACCAAACGGTTCACACCCAGTATACCAAACGGTTCACACCCAGTATACCAAACGGTTCACACCCAGTATACCCAAACTGTTCACATCCAGTATACCAAAACGGTTCACATCCAGTATACCAAAAGGTTCACACCCAGTATACCAAACTGTTCACATCCAGTATACCAAACGGTTCACACCCAGTATACCAAACGGTTCACACCCAGTATACCAAAACGGTTCACACCCAGTATACCAAACGGTTCACACCCAGTATACCAAAACGGTTCACACCCAGTATACCAAACTGTTCACACCCAGTATACCAAAACGGTTCACATCCAGTATACCAAACGGTTCACACCCAGTATACCAAACGGTTCACACCCAGTATACCAAACGGTTCACACCCAGTATACCAAAACGGTTCACACCCAGTATACCAAACGGTTCACACCCAGTATACCAAACTGTTCACACCCAGTATACCAAACGGTTCACATCCAGTATACCAAACTGTTCACACCCAGTATACCCAAACTGTTCACACCCAGTATACCGAAACGGTTCACACCCAGTATACCAAAACGGTTCACACCCAGTATACCCAAACGGTTCACATCCAGTATACCAAACTGTTCACACCCAGTATACCAAACTGTTCACACCCAGTATACCGAAACGGTTCACATCCAGTATACCAAACTGTTCACACCCAGTATACCCAAACGGTTCACACCCAGTATACCCAAACGGTTCACACCCAGTATACCAAACGGTTCACTCCCAGTATACCCAAACGGTTCACTCCCAGTATACCAAAACGGTTCACACCCAGTATACCAAACTGTTCACACCCAGTATACCCAAACGGTTCACACCCAGTATACCCAAACGGTTCACACCCAGTATACCAAACGGTTCACACCCAGTATACCAAAACGGTTCACACCCAGTATACCAAACGGTTCACACCCAGTATACCAAAACGGTTCACACCCAGTATACCAAACTGTTCACACCCAGTATACCCAAACGGTTCACACCCAGTATACCAAAACGGTTCACACCCAGTATACCCAAACGGTTCACACCCAGTATACCCAAACGGTTCACACCCAGTATACCAAACTGTTCACACCCAGTATACCCAAACGGTTCACATCCAGTATACCCAAACTGTTCACATCCAGGAACAGCCTGCTCTCCAATCATTCCCCATACTACCACCCAGCCTCAATTCCTCTAAACCTTTGCAATGTGAGCATAGCTAAGTGATAGTTTTCTATAATATATGTCATTTAGCAGACATGTTTCTCCAAAGTGACTTACAGTCACGCGTGCATACATTTTACAAATCAAACCCACAATTCAGGCCTTACAAATGCCATGCTCTACCAACTGAGCTACAAAGGACCACAGTCCAGAAACAACTGTACGGGCCAAAGAGTTTTCTCCACTCAATGGCCCATCCAGGAACAACCCCTTCCCCACATCCCCCTAGAGCATTAGGCATTACTATAGATCTGATCAGAGGGCAGAGTGGAACTACTATCATACTGCTTCAACCTATTCAGTTCCTTCAGCTGTACAGTCTATAGGGGATAGGAGTTAGGGCTTGATTCTGGACCGGGCCTATATCTCTACAGTAAATTCTACACAATGTACCCACCCTCTATGTTACAGTAACAGTATATCAATTAACTCACCCTCTATGGGACAGTAACAGTATATCTATTAACTCACCCTCTATGGGACAGTAACAGTATATCAATTAACTCACCCTCTATGGTACAGTAACAGTATATCAATTAACTCACCCTCTATGGGACAGTAACAGTATATCTATTAACTCACCCTCTATGGGACAGTAACAGTATATCAATTAACTCACCCTCTATGGTACAGTAACAGTATATCAATTAACTCACCCTCTATGGGACAGTAACAGTATATCTATTAACTCACCCTCTATGGTACAGTAACAGTATATAAATTAACTCACCCTCTATGGGACAGTAACAGTACATCTATTAAATCACCCTCTATAGGACAGCAACAGTATATAAATTAACTCACCCTCTATGGGACAGTAACAGTATATAAATTAACTCACCCTCTATGGGACAGTAACATTATATAAATTAACTCACCCTCTATGGGGCAGTAACAGTATATAAATTAACTCACCCTCTATGGGGCAGTAAGATTATATAAATTAACTCACCCTCTATGGGACAGTAACAGTATATAAATTAACTCACCCTCTCTGGGGCAGTAACAGTATATAAATTAACTCACCCTCTATGGGGCAGTAACAGTATATAAATTAACTCACCCTCTATGGTACAGTAACATTATATAAATTAACTCACCCTCTATGGGACAGTAACAGTATATCAATTAACTCACCCTCTATGGGACAGTAACAGTATATAAATTAACTCACCCTCTATGGGACAGTAACAGTATATCTATTAACTCACCCTCTATGGGACAGTAACAGTATATCTATTAACTCACCCTCTATGGGACAGTAACAGTATATCAATTAACTCACCCTCTATGGTACAGTAACAGTATATCTATTAACTCACCCTCTATGGGACAGTAACAGTATATCTATTAACTCACCCTCTATGGGACAGTAACAGTATATATATTAACTCACCCTCTATGGGACAGTAACAGTATATCTATTAACTCACCCTCTAAGGGACAGTAACATTAGTAACAGTATATCTATTAACTCACCCTCTATGGGACAGTAACATTAGTAACAGTATATCTATTAACTCACCCTCTATGGGAAAGTAACAGTATATAAATTAACTCACCCTCTATGGTACAGTAACAGTATATCAATTAACTCACCCTCTATGGGACAGTAACAGTATATAAATTAACTCACCCTCTATGGGACAGTAACAGTATATCTATTAACTCACCCTCAATGGGACAGTAACAGTATATCTATTAACTCACCCTCTATGGGACAGTAACAGTATATCTATTAACTCACCCTCTATGGGACAGTAACAGTATATCTATTAACTCACCCTCTATGGGACAGTAACAGTATATCTATTAACTCACCCTCTATGGGACAGTAACAGTATATCAATTAACTCACCCTCTATGGGACAGTAACAGTATATCTATTAACTCACCCTCTATGGGACAGTAACAGTATATCTATTAACTCACCCTCTATGGGACAGTAACAGTATATCTATTAACTCACCCTCTATGGGACAATAACATTAGTAACAGTATATAAATTAACTCACCCTCTATGGTACAGTAACAGTATATATATTAACTCACCCTCTATGGGACAGTAACAGTATATATATTAACTCACCCTCTATGGGACAGTAACAGTATATAAATTAACTCACCCTCTATGGGACAGTAACAGTATATCTATTAACTCACCCTCTATGGGACAGTAACAGTATATCTATTAACTCACCCTCTATGGGACAGTAACAGTATATCTATTACTCACCCTCTATGGGACAGTAACAGTATATCTATTAACTCACCCTCTATGGTACAGTAACAGTATATCTATTAACTCACCCTCTATGGGACAGTAACATTAGTAACATTATATCTATTAACTCACCCTCTATGGGACAGTAACATTAGTAACAGTATATCTATTAACTCACCCTCTATGGGACAGTAACAGTATATCTATTAACTCACCCTCTATGGTACAGTAACAGTATATCTATTAACTCACCCTCTATGGGACAGTAACATTAGTAACATTATATCTATTAACTCACCTCTATGGAGACAGTAACATTAGTAACAGTATATCTATTAACTCATCCTCTATGGGACAGTAACAGTATATCTATTAACTCACCCTCTATGGGACAGTAACATTAGTAACAGTATATCTATTAACTCACCCTCTATGGTACAAGTAACGGTATATATATTAACTCACCCTCTATGGGACAGTAACAGTATATCTATTAACTCACCCTCTATGGTACAGTAACAGTATATCTATTACTTCACACCCCTCTATGGGACAGTAACATTATATCTATTAACTCACCCTCTATGGGACAGTAACATTAGTAACATTATATCTATTAACTCACCCTCTATGGGACAGTAACATTAGTAACAGTATATCTATTAACTCATCCTCTATGGGACAGTAACAGTATATCTATTAACTCACCCTCTA
>NW_024057765.1:75000-88667 GCF_016432855.1 Salvelinus namaycush | reverse complement strand
TTATTCTGTCTGGTAGAGCACTGAGGAGACAACACAACTACAGTCTCTTTATTCTGTCTGGTTAGAGCACTGAGGGAGACAACGCAAACTACAGTCTCTTTATTCTGTCTGGTAGAGCACTGAGGGAGACAACGCAACTACAGTCTCTTTATTCTGTCTGGTAGAGCACTGAGGGAGACAACGCAACTACAGTCTCTTTTATTCTGTCTGGTAGAGCACTGAGGAGACAACACAACTACAGTCTCTTTATTCTGTCTGGTAGAGCACTGAGACTAACACAACTACAGTCTCGTTATTCTGTCTGGTAGAGCACTGAGGGAGACAACACAACTACAGTCCTTATTCTGTCTGGTAGAGACGAGACAACCCAACTACAGTAACTCTTAATTCCTGTCTGGTAGAGCACTGAGGGGAGACAACAGCAACTACAGTCTCTTTATTCTGTCTGGTAGAGCACTGAGGGAGACAACGCAACTACAGTCTCTTTATTCTGTCTGGTAGAGCACTGAGAGACAACACAACTACAGTCTCTTTATTCTGTCTGGTAGAGCACTGAGGGAGACAACGCAACTACAGTCTCTTTATTCTTGTCTGGTAGAGCACTGAGGGAGCCAACGCAACTACAGTCCTTATTCTGTCTGGTAGAGCACTGAGGGAGCAACACACACTACAGTCTCTTTATTCTGTCCTGGTAGAGCACTGAGGGAGACAACCAACTACAGTCTCTTTATTTCTGTCTGGTAGAGCACTGAGACAACACAACTACAGTCTCTTTATTCTGTCTGGTAGAGCACTGAGGGAGACAACGCAACTACAGTCCTCTTTATTCTGTCTGGTAGAGCACTGAGGGAGACAACCAACTACAGTCTCTTTATTCTGTCTGGTAGAGCACTGAGGGAGACACACGCAACTACAGTCTCTTTATTCTGTCTGGTAGAGCACTGAGACAACACAACTACAGTCTCTTTATTCTGTCGGGTAGAGCACTGAGGGAGACAACACAACTACAGTCTCTTTATTCTGTTCTGGTAGAGCAGCTGGGAGACAACACAACTACAGTCTCTTTATTCTGTCTGGTAGAGCACTGAGGGAGACAACACAACTACAGTCTCTTTATTCTGTCTGGTAGAGCACTGGGAGACAACACAACTACAGTCTCTTTATTCTGTCTGGTAGAGCACTGAGGGAGACAACGCAACTACAGTCTCTTTATTCTGTCTGGTAGAGCACTGAGAGAGACAACACAACTACAGTCTCTTTATTCTGTCTGGTAGAGCACTGAGGGAGACAACACAACTACAGTCTCTTTATTCTGTCTGGTAGAGCACTGAGACAACACAACTACAGTCACATTATTCTGTCTGGTAGAGCACTGAGGGAGACAACGCAACTACAGTCTCTTTATTCTGTCTGGTAGAGCACTGAGGGAGACAACACAACTACAGTCTCTTTATTCTGTCTGGTAGAGCACTGAGACAACACAACTACAGTCTCTTTATTCTGTCTGGTAGAGCACTGAGGGAGACAACGCAACTACAGTCTCCTTATTCTGTCTGGTAGAGCACTGAGGGAGACAACGCAACTACAGTCTCTTTATTCTGTCTGGTAGAGCACTGAGGGAGACAACACAACTACAGTCTCTTTATTCTGTCTGGTAGAGCACTGAGACAACACAACTACAGTCTCTTTATTCTGTAGGGTAGAGCACTGAGGGAGACAACGCAACTACAGTCTCTTTATTCTGTCTGGTAGAGCACTGAGACAACACAACTACAGTCTCTTTATTCTGTCTGGTAGAGCACTGAGGGAGACAACGCAACTACAGTCTCTTTATTCTGTCTGGTAGAGCACTGAGGGAGACAACAGCAACTACAGTCTCTTTATTCTGTCTGGTAGAGCACTGAGACAACACAACTACAGTCTCTTTATTCTGTCTGGTAGAGCACTGATGAGACAACACAACTACAGTCTCTTTATTCTGTCTGGTAGAGCACTGAGACAACACAACTACAGTCTCTTTATTCTGTCTGGTAGAGCACTGAGGGAGACAACAGCAACTACAGTCTCTTTATTCTGTCTGGTAGAGCACTGAGACAACACAACTACAGTCTCTTTATTCTGTCTGGTAGAGCACTGAGGGAGACAACACAACTACAGTCTCTTATTCTGTCTGGTAGAGCACTGAGGACAACACAACTACAGTCTCTTTATCTGTCTGGTAGAGCACTGAGGGACAACACAACTACAGTCTCTTTATTCTGTCTGGTAGAGCACTGAGGGAGACAACACAACTACAGTCTCTTTATTCTGTCTGGTAGAGCACTGAGGCAACACAACTACAGTCTCATTATTCTGTCTGGTAGAGCACTGAGTCTCTTTATTCTGTCTGGTAGAGCACTGAGGGAGACAACGCAACTACAGTCTCTTTATTCTGCCTGGTAGAGCACTGAGGGAGACAACACAACTACAGTCTCTTTATTCTGTCTGGTAGAGCACTGAGGGAGACAACACAACTACAGTCTCTTTATTCTGTCTGGTAGAGCACTGAGGGAGACAACGCAACTACAGTCTCTTTATTCTGTCTGGTAGAGCACTGAGGGAGACAACGCAACTACAGTCTCTTTATCCTGTCTGGTAGAGCACTGAGGGAGACAACGCAACTACAGTCTCTTTATTCTGTCTGGTAGAGCACTGAGGGAGACAACACAACTACAGTCTCTTTATTCTGTCTGGTAGAGCACTGAGGGAGACAACGCAACTACAGTCTCTTTATTCTGTAGGGTCGAGCACTGAGACAACACAACTACAGTCTCTTTATTCTGTCTGATAGAGCACTGAGGGAGACAACGCAACTACAGTCTCTTTATTCTGTCTGGTAGAGCACTGAGGGAGACAACACAACTACAGTCTCTTTATCCTGTCTGGTAGAGCACTGAGACAACACAACTACAGTCTCTTTATTCTGTAGGGTCGAGCACTGAGGGAGACAACACAACTACAGTCTCTTTATTCTGTCTGGTAGAGCACTGAGGGAGACAACGCAACTACAGTCTCTTTATCCTGTCTGGTAGAGCACTGAGACAACACAACTACAGTCTCTTTATTCTGTAGGGTAGAGCACTGAGGGAGACAACACAACTACAGTCTCTTTATTCTGTCTGGTAGAGCACTGAGGGAGACAACACAACTACAGTCTCTTTATCCTGTCTGGTAGAGCACTGAGACAACACAACTACAGTCTCTTTATTCTGTCTGGTAGAGCACTGAGGGAGACAACACAACTACAGTCTCTTTATCCTGTCTGGTAGAGCACTGAGACAACACAACTACAGTCTCTTTATTCTGTAGGGTAGAGCACTGAGGGAGACAACACAACTACAGTCTCTTTATTCTGTCTGGTAGAGCACTGAGGGAGGCAACACAACTACAGTCTCTTTATTCTGTAGGGTCGAGCACTGAGGGAGACAACACAACTACAGTCTCTTTATTCTGTCTGGTAGAGCACTGAGACAACACAACTACAGTCTCTTTATTCTGTAGGGTAGAGCACTGAGGGAGACAACACAACTACAGTCTCTTTATTCTGTCTGGTAGAGCACTGAGGGAGACAACACAACTACAGTCTCTTTATTCTGTAGGGTCGAGCACTGAGACAACACAACTACAGTCTCTTTATTCTATCTGGTAGAGCACTGAGGGAGACAACGCAACTACAGTCTCTTTATTCTGTCTGGTAGAGCACTGAGGGAGACAACACAACTACAGTCTCTTTATCCTGTCTGGTAGAGCACTGAGACAACACAACTACAGTCTCTTTATTCTGTAGGGTAGAGCACTGAGGGAGACAACACAACTACAGTCTCTTTATTCTGTCTGGTAGAGCACTGAGGGAGACAACACAACTACAGTCTCTTTATTCTGTCTGGTAGAGCACTGAGGAGACAACACAACTACAGTCTCTTTATCCTGTCTGGTAGAGCACTGAGACAACACAACTACAGTCTCTTTATTCTGTCTGGTAGAGCACTGAGGGAGACAACACAACTACAGTCTCTTTATCCTGTCTGGTAGAGCACTGAGAAAACACAACTACAGTCTCTTTATTCTGTAGGGTAGAGCACTGAGGGAGACAACACAACTACAGTCTCTTTATTCTGTCTGGTAGAGCACTGAGGGAGACAACGCAACTACAGTCTCTTTATTCTGTCTGGTAGAGCACTGAGACAACACAACTACAGTCTCTTTATTCTGTCTGGTAGAGCACTGAGACAACACAACTACAGTCTCTTTATTCTGTCTGGTAGAGCACTGAGGGAGACAACACAACTACAGTCTCTTTATTCTGTCTGGTAGAGCACTGAGGGAGACAACACAACTACAGTCTCTTTATTCTGTCTGGTAGAGCACTGAGACAACACAACTACAGTCTCTTTATTCTGTCTGGTAGAGCACTGAGACAACACAACTACAGTCTCTTTATTCTGTCTGGTAGAGCACTGAGGGAGACAACGCAACTACAGTCTCTTTATTCTGTCTGGTAGAGCACTGAGACAACACAACTACAGTCTCTTTATTCTGTCTGGTAGAGCACTGAGGGAGACAACGCAACTACAGTCTCTTTATTCTGTCTGGTAGAGCACTGAGACAACACAACTACAGTCTCTTTATTCTGTCTGGTAGAGCACTGAGGGAGACAACGCAACTACAGTCTCTTTATTCTGTCTGGTAGAGCACTGAGACAACACAACTACAGTCTCTTTATTCTGTCTGGTAGAGCACTGAGGGAGACAACGCAACTACAGTCTCTTTATTCTGTCTGGTAGAGCACTGAGACAACACAACTACAGTCTCTTTATTCTGTCTGGTAGAGCACTGAGGGAGACAACGCAACTACAGTCTCTTTATTCTGTCTGGTAGAGCACTGAGGGAGACAATGCAACTACAGTCTCTTTATTCTGTCTGGTAGAGCACTGAGACAACACAACTACAGTCTCTTTATTCTGTCTGGTAGAGCACTGAGGGAGACAACGCAACTACAGTCTCTTTATTCTGTCTGGTAGAGCACTGAGACAACACAACTACAGTCTCTTTATTCTGTCTGGTAGAGCACTGAGACAACACAACTACAGTCTCTTTATTCTGTCTGGTAGAGCACTGAGGGAGACAACGCAACTACAGTCTCTTTATTCTGTCTGGTAGAGCACTGAGACAACACAACTACAGTCTCTTTATTCTGTCTGGTAGAGCACTGAGGGAGACAACACAACTACAGTCTCTTTATTCTGTCTGGTAGAGCACTGAGGGAGACAACACAACTACAGTCTCTTTATCCTGTCTGGTAGAGCACTGAGACAACACAACTACAGTCTCTTTATTCTGTCTGGCAGAGCACTGAGGGAGACAACGCAACTACAGTCTCTTTATCCTGTCTGGTAGAGCACTGAGGGAGACAACGCAACTATAGTCTCTTTATTCTGTCTGGTAGAGCACTGAGGGAGACAACACAACTACAGTCTCTTTATTCTGTCTGGAAAAGCACTGAGGGAGACAACACAACTACAGTCTCTTTATTCTGTCTGGTAGAGCACTGAGGGAGACAACACAACTACAGTCTCTTTATTCTGTCTGGTAGAGCACTGAGGGAGACAACACAACTACAGTCTCTTTATTCTGTCTGGTAGAGCACTGAGGGAGACAACACAACTACAGTCTCTTTATTCTGTAGGGTAGAGCACTGAGGGAGACAACACAACTACAGTCTCTTTATTCTGTCTGGTAGAGCACTGAGACAATACAACTACAGTCTCTTTATTCTGTCTGGTAGAGCACTGAGACAACACAACTACAGTCTCTTTATTCTGTCTGGTAGAGCACTGAGACAATACAACTACAGTCTCTTTATTCTGTCTGGTAGAGCACTGAGGGAGGCAACGCAACTACAGTCTCCTTATTCTGTCTGGTAGAGCACTGAGGGAGACAACACAACTACAGTCTCTTTATTCTGTCTGGTAGAGCACTGAGGGAGACAACACAACTACAGTCTCTTTATTCTGTCTGGTAGAGCACTGAGACAACACAACTACAGTCTCTTTATCCTGTCTGGTAGAGCACTGAGGGAGACAACACAACTACAGTCTCTTTATCCTGTCTGGTAGAGCACTGAGGGAGACAACGCAACTACAGTCTCTTTATTCTGTCTGGTAGAGCACTGAGACAACACAACTACAGTCTCTTTATCCTGTCTGGTAGAGCACTGAGGGAGACAACGCAACTACAGTCTCTTTATCCTGTCTGGTAGAGCACTGAGACAACACAACTACAGTCTCTTTATCCTGTCTGGTAGAGCACTGAGGGAGACAACGCAACTACAGTCTCTTTATTCTGTCTGGTAGAGCACTGAGGGAGACAACACAACTACAGTCTCTTTATTCTGTCTGGTAGAGCACTGAGGGAGACAACACAACTACAGTCTCTTTATTCTGTCTGGTAGAGCACTGAGGGAGACAACACAACTACAGTCTCTTTATTCTGTCTGGTAGAGCACTGAGGGAGACAACACAACTACAGTCTCTTTATTCTGTCTGGTAGAGCACTGAGGGAGACAACACAACTACAGTCTCTTTATTCTGTAGGGTAGAGCACTGAGGGAGACAACACAACTACAGTCTCTTTATTCTGTCTGGTAGAGCACTGAGACAATACAACTACAGTCTCTTTATTCTGTCTGGTAGAGCACTGAGACAACACAACTACAGTCTCTTTATTCTGTCTGGTAGAGCACTGAGACAATACAACTACAGTCTCTTTATTCTGTCTGGTAGAGCACTGAGGGAGACAACGCAACTACAGTCTCCTTATTCTGTCTGGTAGAGCACTGAGGGAGACAACACAACTACAGTCTCTTTATTCTGTCTGGTAGAGCACTGAGACAACACAACTACAGTCTCTTTATCCTGTCTGGTAGAGCACTGAGGGAGACAACACAACTACAGTCTCTTTATCCTGTCTGGTAGAGCACTGAGGGAGACAACGCAACTACAGTCTCTTTATTCTGTCTGGTAGAGCACTGAGACAACACAACTACAGTCTCTTTATCCTGTCTGGTAGAGCACTGAGGGAGACAACGCAACTACAGTCTCTTTATTCTGTCTGGTAGAGCACTGAGACAACACAACTACAGTCTCTTTATTCTGTCTGGTAGAGCACTGAGGGAGACAACACAACTACAGTCTCTTTATTCTGTCTGGTAGAGCACTGAGACAACACAACTACAGTCACATTATTCTGTAGGGTAGAGCACTGAGGGAGACAACGCAACTACAGTCTCTTTATCCTGTCTGGTAGAGCACTGAGACAACACAACTACAGTCTCTTTATTCTGTCTGGTAGAGCACTGAGGGAGACAACACAACTACAGTCTCTTTATTCTGTCTGGTAGAGCACTGAGGGAGACAACACAACTACAGTCTCTTTATTCTGTAGGGTCGAGCACTGAGACAACACAACTACAGTCTCTTTATTCTATCTGGTAGAGCACTGAGGGAGACAACGCAACTACAGTCTCTTTATTCTGTCTGGTAGAGCACTGAGGGAGACAACACAACTACAGTCTCTTTATCCTGTCTGGTAGAGCACTGAGACAACACAACTACAGTCTCTTTATTCTGTAGGGTAGAGCACTGAGGGAGACAACACAACTACAGTCTCTTTATTCTGTCTGGTAGAGCACTGAGGGAGACAACACAACTACAGTCTCTTTATCCTGTCTGGTAGAGCACTGAGACAACACAACTACAGTCTCTTTATTCTGTCTGGTAGAGCACTGAGGGAGACAACACAACTACAGTCTCTTTATCCTGTCTGGTAGAGCACTGAGAAAACACAACTACAGTCTCTTTATTCTGTAGGGTAGAGCACTGAGGGAGACAACACAACTACAGTCTCTTTATTCTGTCTGGTAGAGCACTGAGGGAGACAACGCAACTACAGTCTCTTTATTCTGTCTGGTAGAGCACTGAGACAACACAACTACAGTCTCTTTATTCTGTCTGGTAGAGCACTGAGACAACACAACTACAGTCTCTTTATTCTGTCTGGTAGAGCACTGAGGGAGACAACACAACTACAGTCTCTTTATTCTGTCTGGTAGAGCACTGAGGGAGACAACGCAACTACAGTCTCTTTATTCTGTCTGGTAGAGCACTGAGACAACACAACTACAGTCTCTTTATTCTGTCTGGTAGAGCACTGAGGGAGACAACGCAACTACAGTCTCTTTATTCTGTCTGGTAGAGCACTGAGACAACACAACTACAGTCTCTTTATTCTGTCTGGTAGAGCACTGAGGGAGACAACGCAACTACAGTCTCTTTATTCTGTCTGGTAGAGCACTGAGACAACACAACTACAGTCTCTTTATTCTGTCTGGTAGAGCACTGAGGGAGACAACGCAACTACAGTCTCTTTATTCTGTCTGGTAGAGCACTGAGACAACACAACTACAGTCTCTTTATTCTGTCTGGTAGAGCACTGAGGGAGACAACGCAACTACAGTCTCTTTATTCTGTCTGGTAGAGCACTGAGGGAGACAATGCAACTACAGTCTCTTTATTCTGTCTGGTAGAGCACTGAGACAACACAACTACAGTCTCTTTATTCTGTCTGGTAGAGCACTGAGGGAGACAACGCAACTACAGTCTCTTTATTCTGTCTGGTAGAGCACTGAGACAACACAACTACAGTCTCTTTATTCTGTCTGGTAGAGCACTGAGGGAGACAACACAACTACAGTCTCTTTATTCTGTCTGGTAGAGCACTGAGGGAGACAACACAACTACAGTCTCTTTATTCTGTCTGGTAGAGCACTGAGACAACACAACTACAGTCTCTTTATTCTGTCTGGTAGAGCACTGAGGGAGACAACGCAACTACAGTCTCTTTATTCTGTCTGGTAGAGCACTGAGACAACACAACTACAGTCTCTTTATTCTGTCTGGTAGAGCACTGAGGGAGACAACACAACTACAGTCTCTTTATTCTGTCTGGTAGAGCACTGAGGGAGACAACACAACTACAGTCTCTTTATCCTGTCTGGTAGAGCACTGAGACAACACAACTACAGTCTCTTTATTCTGTCTGGCAGAGCACTGAGGGAGACAACGCAACTACAGTCTCTTTATCCTGTCTGGTAGAGCACTGAGGGAGACAACGCAACTACAGTCTCTTTATTCTGTCTGGTAGAGCACTGAGGGAGACAACACAACTACAGTCTCTTTATTCTGTCTGGTAGAGCACTGAGGGAGACAACACAACTACAGTCTCTTTATTCTGTCTGGTAGAGCACTGAGGGAGACAACACAACTACAGTCTCTTTATTCTGTCTGGTAGAGCACTGAGGGAGACAACACAACTACAGTCTCTTTATTCTGTCTGGTAGAGCACTGAGGGAGACAACACAACTACAGTCTCTTTATTCTGTAGGGTAGAGCACTGAGGGAGACAACACAACTACAGTCTCTTTATTCTGTCTGGTAGAGCACTGAGACAATACAACTACAGTCTCTTTATTCTGTCTGGTAGAGCACTGAGACAACACAACTACAGTCTCTTTATTCTGTCTGGTAGAGCACTGAGACAATACAACTACAGTCTCTTTATTCTGTCTGGTAGAGCACTGAGGGAGGCAACGCAACTACAGTCTCCTTATTCTGTCTGGTAGAGCACTGAGGGAGACAACACAACTACAGTCTCTTTATTCTGTCTGGTAGAGCACTGAGGGAGACAACACAACTACAGTCTCTTTATTCTGTCTGGTAGAGCACTGAGACAACACAACTACAGTCTCTTTATCCTGTCTGGTAGAGCACTGAGGGAGACAACACAACTACAGTCTCTTTATCCTGTCTGGTAGAGCACTGAGGGAGACAACGCAACTACAGTCTCTTTATTCTGTCTGGTAGAGCACTGAGACAACACAACTACAGTCTCTTTATCCTGTCTGGTAGAGCACTGAGGGAGACAACGCAACTACAGTCTCTTTATCCTGTCTGGTAGAGCACTGAGACAACACAACTACAGTCTCTTTATCCTGTCTGGTAGAGCACTGAGGGAGACAACGCAACTACAGTCTCTTTATTCTGTCTGGTAGAGCACTGAGGGAGACAACACAACTACAGTCTCTTTATTCTGTCTGGTAGAGCACTGAGGGAGACAACACAACTACAGTCTCTTTATTCTGTCTGGTAGAGCACTGAGGGAGACAACACAACTACAGTCTCTTTATTCTGTCTGGTAGAGCACTGAGGGAGACAACACAACTACAGTCTCTTTATTCTGTCTGGTAGAGCACTGAGGGAGACAACACAACTACAGTCTCTTTATTCTGTAGGGTAGAGCACTGAGGGAGACAACACAACTACAGTCTCTTTATTCTGTCTGGTAGAGCACTGAGACAATACAACTACAGTCTCTTTATTCTGTCTGGTAGAGCACTGAGACAACACAACTACAGTCTCTTTATTCTGTCTGGTAGAGCACTGAGACAATACAACTACAGTCTCTTTATTCTGTCTGGTAGAGCACTGAGGGAGACAACGCAACTACAGTCTCCTTATTCTGTCTGGTAGAGCACTGAGGGAGACAACACAACTACAGTCTCTTTATTCTGTCTGGTAGAGCACTGAGACAACACAACTACAGTCTCTTTATCCTGTCTGGTAGAGCACTGAGGGAGACAACACAACTACAGTCTCTTTATCCTGTCTGGTAGAGCACTGAGGGAGACAACGCAACTACAGTCTCTTTATTCTGTCTGGTAGAGCACTGAGACAACACAACTACAGTCTCTTTATCCTGTCTGGTAGAGCACTGAGGGAGACAACGCAACTACAGTCTCTTTATTCTGTCTGGTAGAGCACTGAGACAACACAACTACAGTCTCTTTATTCTGTCTGGTAGAGCACTGAGGGAGACAACACAACTACAGTCTCTTTATTCTGTCTGGTAGAGCACTGAGACAACACAACTACAGTCACATTATTCTGTAGGGTAGAGCACTGAGGGAGACAACGCAACTACAGTCTCTTTATCCTGTCTGGTAGAGCACTGAGACAACACAACTACAGTCTCTTTATTCTGTCTGGTAGAGCACTGAGGGAGACAACACAACTACAGTCTCTTTATTCTGTCTGGTAGAGCACTGAGACAATACAACTACAGTCTCTTTATTCTGTCTGGTAGAGCACTGAGGGAGACAACACAACTACAGTCTCTTTATTCTGTCTGGTAGAGCACTGAGGGAGACAACACAACTACAGTCTCCTTATTCTGTCTGGTAGAGCACTGAGGGAGACAACACAACTACAGTCTCTTTATTCTGTCTGGTAGAGCACTGAGGGAGACAATACAACTACAGTCTCTTTATTCTGTCTGGTAGAGCACTGAGACAACACAACTACAGTCTCCTTATTCTGTCTGGTAGAGCACTGAGGGAGACAACACAACTACAGTCTCTTTATTCTGTCTGGTAGAGCACTGAGACAACACAACTACAGTCTCTTTATTCTGTCTGGTAGAGCACTGAGGGAGACAACACAACTACAGTCTCTTTATTCTGTCTGGTAGAGCACTGAGACAACACAACTACAGTCTCTTTATTCTGTCTGGTAGAGCACTGAGGGAGACAACACAACTACAGTCTCTTTATCCTGTCTGGTAGAGCACTGAGGGAGACAACACAACTACAGTCTCTTTATTCTGTCTGTTTGTTGAAACTTCTATTCTCTCAGTTTGTTTTCTTGTTGGAATGATAATGCAGACATTTCAATAATGACCAAGAAGATAGCACTGCAGAAAGGAGGAACATTCAGGATAGCAAGCAGGGTCAAAACACACAGTCATGTACACACACACACACACACACACACACAACACACACACACACATTTGCAGTTTCACATGTAAGAACACTCCACATGTGTAACTTTCACTTTAACATGTGTAATTGCAAGTTCGCATGTGATAAACAATCACGTGAAAATCACATTTGCAATTTCACAAGTAAGAAAACGTTCACTTTTTTATTTATAGGGCGGCAGGTAGCCTAGCAGCTAGAGCGTTGGGCCAGTAACCGAAATGTCGCTTGTTCGAATTCCTGAGTCGACAAGGTGAATTGCTCCATGGTCGCGCAATGACCCAAGCGTGTCTCATATGCAGAAAACATTTCCATTTCACACTTGTGTATAATACATATTTGTACATGTGTGAAACAGGACAGATATAAGCACCCACCGTATTGCTATTATTATAGGGTTTTCACATGATTGTTGTGAACTTGCAATTCTACAGTACATGTGAAAGTGAGATTTACACATGCTGTTAACATGTGAACTGTAATAAATGTAATACATGTGAAATGTAAGCTCAAAATGTGAAAACAGCTAAATGCGATTTGGAAGTTTTATTTGTAAGGGTACACATACACACACAGTATGCGCCCTGGCTGCTGGCAGAGCTGATAGGCCAGCAGTGAATGGGAGAGATGTAGTGAAGCGGCTTCATGAATACATCCATCTGTCAGTCCTGTCTAAGTGAAGGTTCAGGGAGGGATGGCACAGCACCCACAGGTTCTCTGCCTGGCAGACACAGACGGGGCTGGCCCCTTGCAACTGGCCCCTGACTGGCTCCTGCTTGGCCCCTGTGGCTTCTCTGGCATCTGCACATCCTGACTGCCAACAAGCTGCACATTGCTAACACACACACACATAAAGAGATTATTCTGAATTAGGGCTGTCAGAGTTTACAAGTTAACTTTTGTAATTTTAGTACAGTCATTTTTATTATCGTGATTAATCGCATTGTTTGAAAACATCCTAAATAAAATAAATGTATGCAGCTAAAAACAACAATGTGATGTCAAAACAAGTTGACATGGAAATGACAAAAGTCTGCTTTATCAATTTACCACATTTTACTAACCGTTACTTTGGACAAAATCAAGACGTTCAAATTGTTGTAATGCTTTTTATACAAAAAGAATCTTGAATTACAGCCCAATTTGAGCAAATTCTGAATTTGCGATTAATCGTGATTAATCAGCAAATCCTGCGATTAACGCGATTAAATGTTTAAACGTTTGACAGACCGACAGAACTTTGAATTGAACAGTCAGTATTCTGAGTTTGAGAGAAATTGATCATAACTATACATGGGAAGAGAACCCCAGTGTCTGTCCTCTTGGTCGAATGGGCAAGACATTGGTTTCTCCCATGGGAGAAATTGGATTCTAAAAACTGGATTCTAATCCCGCCGGTTACAAAAGCACACACATGTTAAATGCAGAATATAATTTAAGTCTGAGTCATGTGAAAAATAAACACATGCATAATTAACATGTGAAAAATCCATGTAAAACTTCACGTGTCTGAAAACCGTGCCTGATTCGTGAAAAATGTAAGTGAAAAATGCATTTGTATTATTTATTTTGTGCCATTTTTCACGTGATTTGTTCATAACTGTGTCTGAAAACCACGTGTTTTTCTCACGTGTTTTGTATGGGGTGTGTTTATGTGTGTGTGTATCCAGCTCCTTTCTGTTATCTGAATCATGCTATTCTGAATGCTCCTCACTCTCTATTCAGTACAGCCAACAGGGATATCATGTTCAGAAAT
>NW_024057765.1:0-70000 GCF_016432855.1 Salvelinus namaycush | reverse complement strand
GGGTGGGCAATCTATGTTTTCTATTTCTTTGTTGGCCTGGTATGGTTCCCAATCAGATGCAGCTGTCCATCGTTGTCTCTGATTGGGGATCATATTTAGGCAGCCCTTTCCCACCTGTTGTTTGTGGGATCTTGTTTTTGTGGAGCTGCCCAGAACATCACGGTTTCTTCTGTATTGTTTTTGGTGAGTTTCATATTGATTAAACATGTGGAACTCTAAGTACGCTGCGCCTTGGTCCATTCATTCAGACGACCGTGACAAAAGTGACTTGTGTTCCATTTATTAAAGTGGCCAATGTTATGTAGGTAGGCAGCTGCCTCTATGTGCTAGTGATGGCTGTTTAACAATCTGATGACCTAGAGATAGTAGTGTGTATCTCAGCTTTTGTGGGTTGCCAAAGAGCAGTGGCTTGGTCTTCTGAGGGTGCAGCGAGAGCTTGTTGTCAGCGAACCAAGCTGCTGCCCTCTTGATGTCGTTTCACACTGACTCCTCACACTCCCTGGTGGTATTAGCTGAGTAATACCATACTGTGTTATCTGCATATACAGTACCAGTGAAAAGTTTGAACACCTTGTCATTCAAGGGTTTTTCTTTATTTTTTACTATTTTCCACATTGTAGAATAATAGTGAAGATTTTAAAACTATGAAATAACACATCTGGAATCATGTAGTAGCAAAAAAGTGTTAAATATTTTAGATTCTTCAAAGTAGCCAGCCTTGATGACAGCTTTGCACACTCTTGGAGTTCTCTCACCCAGCTTCACTTGGAATGCTTTTTCAACAGGCTAAGGAGTTCCCACATATGCTGAGCACATGTTGGCTGCTTTCCTTCACTCTGAAGTCCAACTCATCACAAACCATCTCGAGGTCGGGTGATTGTGGAGGTCTGGTCATCTGATGCAGCTCTCCATCACTCTCCTTCTTTTTAGGGGTGGATCAGCTTTAATATTGTGGATAGTTTGTAGCTTCCGTCAATGTAATTGTTTGCATCATTTCCAATCCCCCATATATTTTTTGAGTAAATATATATATATATACTGTACAGAGGCCCATTATCAGCAACCATCACTCCTGTGTTCCAATGGCACGTTGTGTTAGCTAATCCAAGTTTATCATTTTAAAAGGCTAATTGATCATTAGAAAACCCTTTCGCAATTATGTTAGCACAGCTGAAAACTGTTGTCCTGATTAAAGAAGCAATAAAACTGGCCTTGTTTAGACTAGTTGAGTATCTGGAGCATCAGCATTTTTGGGTTTGATTACAGGCTCAAATGGCCAGAAATAAAGAACTTTCTTCTGAAACTCATCAGTCTATTCTTGTTCTGAGAAATGAAGGCTATTCCATGCGAGAAATTGAAAAGGCCAGCATCCCGGAGTCGCCTCTTCACTGACATTGACATTGAGACTGGTGTTTTGCGGGCACTATTTAATGAAGCTACCAGTTGAGGACTTGTGAGGTGTCTGTTTCTCAAACTAGACTGTCCTCTTGCTCCCACTCCTTCTATTCTGGTTTGAGCCAGTTTGTGCTGTTCTGTGAAAGGGAGTAGTACACAGTGTTGTATGAGATCTTCAGTTCCTTGGCAATTTCTCGCATGGAATAGCCTTCATTTCTCAGAACAAGAATATAGTGACTGTTTCTCTTTGCTTTTTTCAGCTGTTTTTGCCATAATATGGAATTGGTCTTTTACCAAATATGGCTATCTTCTGTATACCACCCCTACCTTGTCACAACACAACTGATTGGCTCAAGCGCATTAAGTAGGAAAGAAATTCCACAAATTAACTTTTAACAAGGCACACTTGTTAATTGAAATGCATTCCAGGTGACTACCTCAAGAAACTGGTTGAGAGAATGCCAAGTGTGCAAAGCTGTCATTAAGGCAAAGGGTGGCTACTTTGAAGAATCTCAAATATAAAATATTGTTTGATTTGTTTAACACTTTTTTTGTTACTTCATTATTCCATGTGTTATTTCATAGTGTTGATGTCTTCAGTAGTATTCTACAATGTATAAAATAGTAAAAATAAAGAAAATCCCTGCTACTGTATATGTATACGGCTTTTCTCCAGCACTGGTGGAAGGTTATTTATGTAAATACAGAACAGCAGGGGTCCAAGCACACTCCCTTGTGGCATTTAATTCCCCACAGGTACCTGGGCTGACTGTGTGCTTTGCAGTTTAGTGCACTCATTCCTCCCCTGTAAGTATGATGTGAAGCACTTGATTGCAGTGCTGTCAAAGCCTAGTTTGTCAAGCTTTCTCAAGAGCGTGTGGTGGTGAACAGTGTCAAATGCTTTCTTCATATCCAAGAAGTGTGCTGCTGTGACCTACTGACTGTTACATGCACCCACTGTAGTCCTTCAGGACTAGTGAAGATCACAACATGGCCAACATGTTGCGTTATCCTCTTTCCAATCCTGTTTAAATAACCACTGTATAAATGGTTAACAACACCACCTGCTGGCCGTAAAACTCTGCTTGCCGATGGATTTACTTGGTAATGGATGGTTGGATAGACAAATGATTGATGGCTTGGTAATGGAAGGATGGATGGTTGGATAGATGAATGATTGATAACTTGGTGATGGATGGTTGGATAGATGAATGAGTGATTACTTGGTAATGGAAGGATGGATGGTAGGATATATGAGTGATTACTTGGTAATGGAAGGATGGATGGTAGGATAGATGAGTGATTACTTGGTAATGGAAGGATGGAAGGATGGATGGTAGGATAGATGAGTGATTACTTGGTAATGGAAGGATGGATGGTAGGATAGATGAGTGATTACTTGGTAATGGAAGGATGGATGGTTGGATAGATGAGTGATTACTTGGTAATGGAAGGATGGATGGTTGGATAGATGAGTGATTACTTGGTAATGGAAGGATGGATGGTTGGATAGATGAGTGATTACTTGGTAATGGAAGGATGGATGGTTGGATAGATGAGTGATTACTTGGTAATGGAAGGATGGATGGTTGGATAGATGAGTGATTACTTGGTAATGGAAGGATGGATGGTTGGATAGATGAGTGATTACTTGGTAATGGAAGGATGGATGGTTGGATAGATGAGTGATTACTTGGTAATGGAAGGATGGATGGTTGGATAGATGAGTGATTACTTGGTAATGGAAGGATGGATGGTTGGATAGATGAGTGATTACTTGGTAATGGAAGGATGGATGGTTGGATAGATGAGTGATTACTTGGTAATGGAAGGATGGATGGTTGGATAGATGAGTGATTACTTGGTAATGGAAGGATGGATGGTTGGATAGATGAGTGATTACTTGGTAATGGAAGGATGGATGGTTGGATAGATGAGTGATTACTTGGTAATGGAAGGATGGATGGTTGGATAGATGAGTGATTACTTGGTAATGGAAGGATGGATGGTTGGATAGATGAATGATTACTTGGTAATGGAAGGATGGATGGTTGGATAGATGAATGCAGTTCCCAGGGATCTTGTGTAGCACATTAATCTCAGGCAGGTGCATTTGCTCCAGTGTAGCCCAATGACCTGCACATTTCTATCCACACATTTTTTGACAATTAGTGAATAGTATTCTAAGCAGGTCCTCATTGTCTTGGCTTCATAAACATCCTCTGGTAGCTGTGTGGGCTAGAGGGTATTGATTTCTTCACACTTTACAAAATACTAATCAAATCAAATAGTTTGCATCTTGCTGCTGATTGGAACCGTTATGAATTATTGTTGAGTGGATTAATGCTGTGGGTAACTAACCCCAGTTTGTAGTTGCTAAGGCCTTACCAAGTTAGAAGATCCTATAGCCCATTATCCTATTCTGCAGGAGTGTAAAGAAAGCAAGAAAAATAACCAAATTGATCTAGAATGAGTGGGAACAACCGAGTAGCCTATACAACTGAAAACTAACAAAGTGGAGAGGGACGAAAAGCACAGCGCATTATCACAACACTGACAGCATCAGTATAACATATCACAGAGCTAGAATATGCGGGATCGAGCAGTGCTTTCGGGCGTGCGTGCGCTCAATACCCCCGTGCGCGATAATGCGCTGCACTACATCATTGGTATTAAATATACACGAGCTGCGCGCGGCCAGGTGGATTGGTTGCAGTCTGACACATGCGCACGGACACACACATGCATGCACAGACACACACGCAACGACACACAGACAAATAGCTCAAGCATTGAAAGTTTTTTCTTCCGCTGTGTGTCAAACTGTCAACTTTGGTGTGAGTCATGTAACTGTTATTTGTCTACGGCATATAGACTTGTTAAAGCAACAGCTATACCCATTATTTTCGGTCTAATCACCAGGATCATTTTCAATAGAAATAAAAAAATTACTGTGTGAACCAAAAGTGGTGGAATTCTGCTGGTCACCTTCATGTAATTCTTATGCACAAGTAAGCCTAGTTTATCTCGTTCGATGCACTAAATGAATCAGATTTTATTCTGAGATTTAATTAAGGAGTGAGAGGTCGCCTGCATTTGCCTTTTCTCGGCTAGAAATTGAAAGTCGTGTGGAGATTGGTGGATAGGGTTTTAATGAGACCTTTACAGCTGCGGCTGGCAGATGGAGAAAAGTGCCAGCACACGACTCGAAACCAACGATGAATGACACACGGAATTGCTTCAGTCTACTGTTTTATTTGAATTGGCTGGTAAAGCCAGTTAACAAAATTACCGTTGGAAGACAAGGAAAGTATGTGTGTGAGAGAGAGAGAGAGTGAGTGAGAGAGAGAGAGAGAGTTGTACTAACTACACTACCAACAACTACACTACAAATACGGGGCTTCGCTGTCCATGGTGCTGAAAGAACAACTCCCAGCCGTAATTCAACGCGTTGGACTTGGTGAAACTGAGTGCTTGCTTGGAAGACTTTCAGTTTTACTGTAGGCTACCTTTTGCACAGTAGACAGCTGTTGAACGAGACTAGAATTATGTCATAGTAGTCGATTCCAGTGGAACTGTTTATGTTATATTTTAGGAAAGCTTTGCCCATTGGATTCCGCAAAGACCACTCTTCACACATTATCAATCCCAGCAATGACCAAACCAACTGAAATTAGCCCATGCACACACAACGACTCAGACCAATAATTAACACATCCATTTCAAAATCATACAACTATCATAGGTAGGTTACAGAATAATAGTCAACATGTCATAAATCACCAACGCATAGGCTACAATGTACTCTTTAAACGATCGATGTAAATGCATTTGAAACAGCAACGGGATCGCTGGAGGCTGATGTTTAACCTACCTGGTTGATGCACAGGGCAAGACGTTTCCCTTCCCGCGCGCCGCCCAGACTCCCGCCACGCAGCCTCGTGCCTTTTCCTTGATACATGTTTCTGGAACGACACATGCAAAAGTTATGTCAATTAGCGTAATATCTACATTTACACAGTAAAACACAGATGTCTCCGAGTGAGAAGCAGGTGACTACAGTAGGTCTCTCCGCATAGATGCTGGTAAACGTCTATAGAGCTTGTTATGCTAGCTAGAACGTGATGCAGGATTCCATCACTCAAACTAAGTTATAACCGAATATGTCACTTATCAAACACCCACGACGGGTTCATCGCTGTCATATCAGGGTAAGATCTTGACTAACCGATAATTGCCGGTCCTGAGCATAGCTGCCTCTTGCCACCGTCAGATAAAAAACAGCAGTGGAGAAAGTAGAGTGGAGCAGCCCGACAGTCAGACAGAGCCGACTTGGGAATTGTTCTCTCATCCAATAAGATGTTTAGGTCATGTATGATTTATACCGCGTATGTGTCGCGGCAAAGGGGGAGTAATTTAGCGCTGTAATCAACGTAAATAACCCGTTTCTAAGCTCTCTCTGCAAAGCATGGCGTTAAAATATATATTGTCATTCACGGGTAAGCGGGGAGGAAATTACAATCCTCATGTGTCGCCAGTGGACGTACAGTCGCCAGTCATGGAGTAAGACATGGGAGATGAATATGGGCACATAGATTGAATCACATGTATTTATTTGACAATAGCCTACTGTTGAAGCTGCCCTTGAGGTGCCCTTGTTTTTGATCATTATTGTTTTTTCTTCCGAAAAGTCCTCAAGAAAATGAAAGCATGTTGATGATACATTTTGTCAATGTAATGACAGCAAATCGCTGCAGGAGATCGTGTTATATATGACGCCATGACGATGACGTCATAGTGCCCAACCTTTTAAATAGGCGGCACAGTTAGAACAAGGAGCCAGATGTTTCAACGGATGTATAAATCTGAAGCATCTGGTTGGAGTGGTTGGAATCTCCACCCCCCCACAACATATGTTGAGGAGAGGAAGCCCATTGGCCGGCAGTGGGAGAGTATGAGATGGAACTGGGCTGATTTTCTCATCAAAGAAAAGCCATCCGATACAGTTTTCTGTTCCCAAAACTACAAACTGTTATGAAACAGAGTGCACTAAGTTTTGTAGATGTAAAAATGGCTTTGTTTACAAGGAGTGCAATGGCGAATTGAGATCTTGCACACAGAGAAGGCGTTACCTAACGGAAATATGTAAATACATGCTAGAACACCAATAGGATCTCGCTAGCTCGTACTTGGCTCTGCCCACCTCCTTGATGGTTCTGTCCACTATGCTTTATTTGCGCTGATTGAAAATGACACAGATGAACTATCTGGGTTGGTTATACTGTACATATCTTTGTAGGTGGCTTGAGATGGTCTGGGTAGACTGACACTCTGTCTCCAACAGTAAGTAGACAGATATGTTATTATTAATGGCATTAACTTGGAAACAATGTAATGAATTCTTCATCAGCTTAGCTTCTTGGCTTAGCCTTTTTAGGTGTAGCTTAGTGTGGTCTTATTGATCAAGGCAGGTGAGTTATGTTAGGTTTTACTTAATTTAAACTAGGTAAGTCAACCTGGTAAGGTTTTGAGAAGTGTGTTTTGTTTCTCCATTTGTTACAGAGCAGCCAGCAGCATAGGTCAAGGAGTTGGAGTGTCTGCCGTCACAACTATGGTATTTTCCGGGACAAGAAACAAAAACTTCTCTCTGATGAGTAAGGTAAGAAAAGTGGATATGATCACCACCACCAAATCCTTAAGATGTGCATTTCGATCAATAAATATTGTTTCTGTGTTACAGTTAGGAGATAATTACTTCACACACACACACACACACACACACACACACACACACACACACACACACACACACACACACACACACACACACACACACACACACGGTAGCTACTCAGAGGAGGAAGGGGAGGACAATCCTCAGTGAAATTCATAAAAACTAAAACAGTGAAATGTTAAAGTTATCCTTTGTATGTCACCAAATAACTGATTAAAACACACTGTTTTGCAATGATGGTCTATAGTAGCCTCAACAGCACTCTCTGGGGTAGCACCAAGCTGTAGCCGGAGGACAGATATTTTCCATCTTCCTCTGGGTACATTGACTTCAATACAAAACCTAGGAGGCTCATGGTTCTTACCCCCTTCCATAGACTTCCACAGTAATTATGACGACTTCAAAGGACATCCTCCAACGTATCAGAGCTATTGCAGCATGAACTGACATGATGTCCATACAATCAAAGGATCAGAGAATGAATCTAGTACTGAAAGCATAAGCTACAGCTAGCTAGCACTGCAGTGCATAAAGTGTGGTGAGTAGTTCACTCAAAGAGAGAAAGACAATTAATTGAACAGTTTTGAACAAATTCATTTCTTAAAAAGTTATGAGAAGCAGCGGAGAGAGATAGCAATATTTGTTGTATTTTTTCTTCTTCCTAATTTACCTTTCTCTTACTTAGCTAATTTAGCCCACTCAACAATCTGACTCAAACGGAGAGGAATGCTAGTCAAGGTAAGTTTTTTGTTTTATTAATTTATTGCCACTGCTAAACTCTTTGCTGTACACTGTACTGTGTGATTGTCCACATGGATTGGATTGTGAGTTTACTAACGCTTTAGTTCTAGTAGCTATGTTGAATATGATGTCAGCTAATATGGTGATAACGATGTGGGCTGTGTAGCAGTTCGCAGTTAATGGTTATGGTATGAAGGTTTTGCTTCGATAGGTTTTTTCCCGCCTAGTAACAGACAGCTGTTGTGTTGTACACTGAAGTCCACAAGCAAAGGGAAAAGGTGAGAGGAGGAGTGCACGTAGATGTGAGAAGGAATTATACAACGAGCAAAGTGATGATGCTGTTTGTATGTGACTTCTATGAAAGTAAACTGTGTGTGCAGGTGTGTTCATTCCGCCGATTCTGTTCCAAACGTTTCTTAAACGGAAGCAAACAGAATGAAACGGTGATGGACATACCTGAATTTGTTCTATAGAAACTCTCCTTCCTACCCTGTTTACCCTGTTTGGACTAATGATTACACCCCAGATCAGCTAGGTGCAGGCAAGCGTGTGTTGAATGTGTCACTGTCTGTCACCTTGATTACTCCAATTTGTCTCTCGAACTGTGCACCTACGCTAAAACAGGTTGTAGGAACCCTCATTATGGGTCTATATAGGGCAATTTCGAGGATCATGTAGTAGCCTAAACCTATCGATGTTATATTGAGCTGGGTAAATGAATATGAATAACAGTCATCAAATATGCTGTAATGGAATCATGCAAAAAAAAGACCACCCCTGACACACACACACACACACACACACACACACACACACACACACACACACACACACACACACACACACACACCTTACTTAACCCAATGAGTCCCACTGTCGTAATTTAGGACTTCTGACCCCTTCTAAACATTGTGTTTGAGCTATAGACTTCTGGTTTGTACCATTGGATTAATCTATTTATTTTGCATTAGTCTGTGTCATTAATGGGAGCTGAGCGAGAGTGGTGTTTGTGAGACAAAGGCAAATCCCGAAGTGGCCCGGAGTTGGGTCTTTTTGGCAAAAACGTCCGATTGGTCTGAGTTACAAACTATTAAAAGCTATCTATGAAAAGCTGAGACTGTCACGGACACGCAGTTGTTTTTCTCTGACGCTCACAAGCTACACGAGAGTTGTTAGAAGGTAAGAGGTTCTTCTACATAGATTATAGTAAACCCCAGGACATAGTGTCTATAATACTGTAAGAGGTTCTTCTACATAGAAGATCATAGGAAATCCCAGGACATAGCGTCTATAATACTATAAGGGGTTCTTCTATATAGAAGATCATAGGAAATCCCAGGACATAGCGTCTATAATACTATAAGGGGTTCTTCTACATAGAAGATTATAGTAAACCCCAGGACATAGTGTCTATAGTACTGTAAGAGGTTCTTCTACATAGAAGATCATAGGAAATCCCAGGACATAGCGTCTATAATACTGTAATAAGCTCACATAGTTGCTGTCACAAACTCCAAACTCCTCACAGTTGTCTCTGAAAAGTTGAGCAAACAATTGCTGTACTTACAGCTTTCAGAAAGTATTCATACCCCTTGACTTATTCCACATTTTGTTGTGTTTCAGCCTGAATTCAAAAGGGATTAAATATATTTTTTTCTCACCCATCTACACACAATACCCCATAATGACAAAGTGAAAACATGTTTTTAGACATTTTTGCTAATTTATTGAAAATTAAATACAGAAATATATCATTTACATAAGTATTCACACCCCTGAGTCAATACATGTTAAAATCACCTTTGGCAGCAATTACAGCTGTGAGTCTTTCTGGGTAAGACTCTAAGAGCTTTGCACATCTCGATTGTACAATATTTGATCATTATTCTTTTTTAAATTCTTGAGGCTCTGTCAAGTTGGTTGTTGATCATTGCTAGACATTTTCAAGTCTTGCCATGGATGTTCAAGCCAATTTATGTCAAAACTGTAACTAGGTCACTCAGGAACATTCAATGTCGTCTTGGTAAGTAACTCCAGTGTATATTTAAGTGATAATGCCCGAGAAGTGTTTGGAGGATATATTGGCGCGGGTGTTGTTAGGCTCGAGATGAATTTGAGGACTGGCAAACCGTGCCAGAAATCCTCCAAACACTGGCTTCGAGCGAATTAATACAACGGGTTAGCAACATATTCAAATAAGGATTGACATATTTTCATTAAAAACGTTATTTTTATACAATTTTTCATACTATTTCATCCTTCCACAAGCTATAGTCCTGACACAAATCTTAGGTTGCTACCCAAGCCGGCTGGCCAGTCGTTCTATCGGTTCGGTTGCCAGAGATGTGACCCAGTCGTTAAGTCTTTTTGTTCTGTATCTATGGACACGACCCAGTCGTTCGTTCTAAATGTTCCATTGCCATACTGGCTTGCAACGTTCTTATCCCTTGCTAGCTAGCCAACTACGGCTAACTTAGTCAAGTCAAACAGTGCAGCCAGAATAACAGCAAAGTATCTGCATTTGCGTTTGTTTAAGCTGTTTACTAGTGACATTTATTTGGATACATCCATAACAATGAGCTAATGAAGCACAATTTCGCCTGGCATAGAAAACCTGCTCTCTCATCAGGACACTGTTATTCAGAGGAGCTAGCCAACAACACAGCTACAGTAACACAATCACTTCTGTCACGTCATGACCATAGAGAGCCCTTGTTTCTCTATGGTGTAGGAGGTCAGGGCGTTACTAGGGGGTATTCTAGTTTATAATTTCTATGTTGTGTTCTAGTTTATGTTTTCTATGTTGGTGTTTTGTATGATTCCCAATTAGAGGCAGATGGTAATCGTTGTCTCTAATTGGGGATCATATTTAAGTAGATATTTTTCCCACCTGTGTTTGTGGGATATTATTTTGTGTTTGTGCATGTGCACCACGTAGTCACGTTCCGTAGTTCGTTTATTTGATATATTGGTTTGGCTTATGTTTCACTTTTGTAATAAATATGTGGAACTCAATATCCGCTGCGCCTTGGTCCCAGTCTTACGACAACCGTGACAGAATATCCCATCAACAAAGGACCAAGCAGCGTGAAAATGAGGTAAGGAAGTTTTGGACTTGGGAGGACATGAGAGGACACGAGACCCTTCCTTGGCGGGAGTTGCCAAGGAGCATGGAAGGACAGCAACGACACCGAGGACCACGGCCACAGAAACCCCAAGATTTCTTTTGGGGTGGGGCACATGTAGCTGGCGGTCGAGCAGCGGAGAGTGCCAGAGCCTGTTTGGGAGTCAGAGGAGGAATTTGATGAAAGATTCCGGAGAGAGGTGGTAGCGATGAGAATGCTGCCGTACAGGCGTGCTGAAGAGCATGACACCAGTCCGGTGCCAACTGCACCGGTTTCACGCATCTGGCCTCCAATGCGCCTTCCCAGTCCGGTACGTCCTGTGTCAGCTTTCCGCACTCGCCCTGAAGTGCGTGACACCAGTCCAGTACCACATGTCCCGGCGCCACGAACCAGGCCTCCGATGCGCCTCCCCAGTCCAGTGCGTCCTGTGGCTGCTCCCCGCACTCACCCTGAAGTGCATGTCACCAGTCCGGTGCCACCTGTACCGGCTCCACGCACTCGGTCTCCAGTGCGCATTCACAGTCCAGAGCTTCCGGCGACGGTCCCCGGTCCGGAGCTTCCGGCGGCGGTCCCCGGTCCGGAGCTTCCGGCGACGGTTCACGGTTGACGGTCCGGAGCTTCCAGGCACGATGTCCAGCTCCGCTCCAGGGCAGGAGTCTTCCTCTGCGCCGGTGCCTAGTCCAGGCACGGTGTCCAGTCCAGCTCCAGGGCAGGAGCCTTCCTCTGCGCCGGTGCCTAGTCCAGGCACGGTGTCCAGTCCAGCTCCAGGGCAGGAGCCTTCCTCTGCGCCGGTGCCTAGTCCAGGCACGGTGTCCAGTCCAGCTCCAGGGCAGGAGCCTTCCTCTGCGCCGGTGCCCAGTAGTCACGTTCTGTTGTTCGTATATTTGATTTGTTTTGGCTTATGTTTCACTTTTGGAATAAATATGTGGAACTCAATATCCGCTGTGCCTTGGTCCCGTTCTTACGACAACCGTGACAACTTCAAACTGATCCTGGAAAGACCGCAAACTAGCTGCATTTCGTTTTTACCTGTTTTCTATTGATATTTCTTTGTATATATCCATAAAAGTTATGCCAGCTGATTCATGATTTCAACTGGCTGAGAAAAGCTGTCTGTCGGTCTGTCTCGTCCCGACACATTCATTACTATGGGAGAGCTGCAGATTGAATTTCAAGGACCAAAGCGCAGCGTGGTATGTATCCATATTTATTAGAATACTTCTTCAAAACGAACAAAACAATAAACAAACGAAAACCAACGAAGCTACAGTCCTGAACTAGAGAACGTAAAACACATGAACGCACGAACAGGAACAATCACCCACAAACAAACAGTGAAAACAGGCTACCTTAATATGGTTCCCAATCAGAGACAATGACAAACACCTGCCTCTGATTGAGAACCATATTAGGCCAAACAACAAACCCAACATAGAAACACAAAACATGAATGCCCACCCAGCTCACGTCCTGACCAACTAAACAAAGACTAAACAAAGGAAATAAGGTCAGGAACGTGACATATTGAAACAATGTTGTAAATGTCAGAGACAAAAAATATAATGGTAGTCTAAAAGAAATGAGAGATAATGTCTAGAGGCTCTTTGTAGTGGAGATCAATTTTATATATTGCCTGGCTGGGATGATGAGACAGTGTATTGCCCAGTGAGATGGCACAGAGTATATAGGCATTTCAACATCATAGTTTTAGCCGGTGGTAACTTGTGGAATAGACACCGGCTGGAATGCGGTTTTAACCAATCAGCATCCAGGATTAGACCCACCCGATGTATAATTGGTCTTGCGTTTTAGGTTATTGTCCTGCTGAAAGGTGAATTTGTCTCCCAGTGTCTGTTGGAATGAAGACTGAACCAGGTTTTCCTCTAGGATTTTGCCTGTGCATATTCCGTTTCTTTTTATCCTAAAAAACTCCCTAGTCCTTGCCATTGACAAGCATACCCATAACATGACGCAGCCACTACCATGTTTGAAAATATAAAGAGTGGTACTAAGTGATGTATTGTGTTGGATTTGCCCCAAACATAACACTTTGTATTCGGGACATTAAGTGAATTTCTTTGCCACATATTTTGCAGTTTTACTTTAGTGCTTTATTGCAAACAGGATGCATGTTTTGGAATATTTTTATTCTGTACAGACTTCCTTCTTTTCACTCTGTCATTTAGGTTAGTATTGTGGAGTAACTACTATGTTGTTGATCCATTCTGGTTTCTCCTATCACAGCCATTAAACTCTGTAACTGATTTAAAGTCACCATTGGGCTCATGGTAAAATCCCTGAGTGGTTTTCCTTCCTCTCTGGCAGCTGAGTTAGGAAGGACACCTGTATCTGTGTAGTGACTGGGTGTATTGACACAACATTCAAAGTATAATGAGTAACTTCACCATGATCAAAGGTGTCTGTTTTATTTTTACGCGTCTACCAATAGATGCCTTTGCAAGGCATTGGAAAACCTCCCTTGTCTTTGTTGTTGAATCTGTGTTTGGAATTCTCTGCTCGACTGAGGGACCGTACAGATAATTGTATGTGTGGGGTACAGTGATGAGGTAGTCATTCAAAAATCATATAAAACACTATAATTGCACACAGATTGAGTCCATGCAACTTATTATGTGACCTATTGACTCAAGACATTTCAGCTCTTTATTTCTAATTGATTTGTAAATATTTCCAAAAACATAATTCCACTGACATTATGAGGTGTTGTGTGCAGGCCAGTGACACATCTGAATGGAATCCATTTTGAATTCAGGCTGAAACGTAACAAAATGTGTAAAAAGTCAAGGGGACTGAATACTTTCTGAAGGCACTGTGAATTCATGTTGATCACGTTTTTACTTTGGTGGACCTTGTATTTTTTATTGACATTTGTCCCAAAAAATCACGAATGTAACTTTTAATCTCAAGTTGTTTTTGTGTTCTACCTGCTCTGGTTGTCCTGAAAATAAGCGAGGCTAATTATAAGGGCTGGATATAAAGGAAGATAAAGAAAAGTCAGATAAAATGAAAAACCCATTTTTGTTGGGGTCTCGGAACTGATGGGGTTAATAGAAAAAAGTGTGTGTGTGTGTGTGTATGTGTGACATTTGTCTACAAAGCTACATCTACACTGTCAATGGAAGTACAAGAAAATAGTAGAGATCTACACATATACCCCCTGTGAACCCACGGACTCTGCTGTGCAAGGTTTATGTAGCCCTGGTAATAATCGATTCATGGAGCGCGTCCTTTATTTGCCCATTAGTCCAGGAGACATTGATGCCTTAGTAATGGCACACAGGCTAAAGCTTGGGTAAAGAGACACAAGGCTTTAACAAACAGTGATACAAGCATTCAGTCATTTTAAAGCCGGGTACATCTCTGGATGTATCAGTCTTTACGCAGTGTGGCATGAGAGCTCATGCTGGATATCACTGAAGACAAGCTTGGGTAAACTCAAACAAACATATGTAAAGCTTTTCAAAAACGTATCTTTAGACACACGGAAGATGCGCCCAGGTGAAAGAGGCTCTCCAATGGAGACCTGAGGGAGGAGACGAGAGATGAGTTAACTTCCAAAGACATCCAGGTGACCTATGTGGCTGTGACAATATGAATGGGAACAATAACTTCACCTTGTGTCCGATCTCAGACTCGTACAAAAGGATCCTGCTCCCTCTGACCTACAGCCTGGTGTTTGTTCTGGGTCTGACCCTGAATGGAGCACTGCTGTGGGTGGTGTGCTTCCGTACCCGGACCTGGAGCTGCTCTGTCATCTACCTGACCAACCTGGCCGTGGCTGACCTGCTGTACGTGCTGTCCTTGCCGCTGCTCATTGTCAGCTATGCCATGGATGACGTATGGCCCTTCGGTGACATAATCTGCAAAGTCGTCAGATTCTTCTTCTGTACGAACCTCCACTGCAGCATGATGTTCCTCATGTGCATCAGCGTGCACCGGTTCCTCGGTGTGTGCTACCCGATTACTGCACTCCGCTTCAGGACCAAAAACCTGGCTGCTTTGACGTCTGGCTCGGTTTGGGTCCTGGTGATGCTGGAGATATCACCAACCCTTGTGTTTGCCCACACCGGGTTCATCAACAACATGACGGTGTGCTATGAAATGACCAACCCTGGCCAGTTGTATACTTACTTTCCTTACGACATGTTTCTGGACGTGGTTGGATTTCTGGTACCTTTTATGATTATTATAATCTGTTACTGCTCAATGATGAGAGTGCTCTACCGGGCTGGAAGGGACAACTCACAGGTAGGGACAGAGAATCTCAACAAGTCCATACGCACCATTCTGGCGGTGTGCTTGATGTTCGTGCTGTGTTTTGTGCCTTATCACATTGCGCGGATAGTGTGCCTGTTCATACGCGTCTATGTATCCAGTGACTGTAGAGTCATCAACTTGGTGATGATCGGCTATAAGATATGGAAACCCCTGGTCAGCTTCAACAGCTGCGCAAACCCACTGCTGTACTTCCTGGGTTCGGACAGGCAACGGAAGAAGCTCTGGGCCCAGTTATTTAGGAGTAAGATGGTCCATCCCGCGGTGTGCACAGTACAGCCAGATATAGTACCCACCGTGTCTGGTACTGCCAGAAATCAGTGACTGATTCTCTTTTTTTTGTCTCTGCAAGTCAGAATTTTTATGTGATTTTAGTAGGTGAATGGCCCATTTTGTTCTACGCCTTTTGGCACAGAACTACCCATTTGTTCAGGCAGCCCTGCTACATAGAGATGGGTCCATCTTAGCCTCTACTGGACTATACTCTGCCACTCAGTCAGTGACAAGAGGTTAAAAGACTGATTCTCTGATGTGTTCTTAGGGGCCTTTGTACCCTATTCTGGAAATAACACACAGCACACCTCTTTCTCAGTTTTTTGGAACCAAATGTTTTTCCATTTCACAAACAACAAAGTACAGAACTCATTACAATACCAAATCAAACACCTTCAATATATTACTGACACTTAGATATAGTGAAATTTACATACACATTTCTCAGTCACATACCAATAAAGGCAATGGCTGTATTCAGTCATGAATGTAATATCTTCACCTGTAGGCATGTGCAACAAAAAGGTCGTCCATTCAAACTCAGATGGACTCTAACGTTGACTTTCATATTGTATCGCAAATAAACAGTGCCCTCTGCTGTTGACAGTTGATAACCATATCCACATTGCTGAGGGCTACAGACAAAAAACACACACAAAAAAACTTTCTCAAGACTTCACATTTACTGTACAGGGCATGGAAAACACATTATTACACCAAATAGTACTTTCAAGATACAAACATAGTTACGATGTATATAGTAGCTCTTTTACACCATCAAATGTAATGTAGTGATTAGCTTAGAAATGGTAATAAATAAACAAAAAGGCACACGTGGCTTTATAGCAACATATGGCTTTATAGCAACATATACAAAATACAGCAATAGCTTATCAGTTCTACATCAGTAAAACACCTGAAAGAACATTGAGTGGAGGATATTTTATACCTTTTGTCCAGAGACATGGACACAGACTGAATTTATATGTTGAGGGGGTTATGCAGAGTAGGGCGCATCACTTCAGTACACTTCTGTGTGCCAGTGAAGACAGGTGGGTACAGTAGTGATCTGGGAGCCGGAGGAAGTAGAAGGAAATTTAGCATCCATGTGCATGTGGTGTGTGTGTACCTGAGCTCCTAGTCTGGACAGGTAACGGTTGCGCAGGCCAAAACCAGACATGGGCCTGAGTTTGGCCAGCTTTTCCTCACTCTGCTGACTGACCCTCTGACACCTTTCAACTCTACAAGGACAGCAGGGGGAGTGGCATAATCATCATGGTAAAAATACAAAAGTTTATTTGCCGTCCTGAGACAATACTGTAGTATATAAAAGTAAATTTGATCAGACAGAATGACAATCAGATCGGGCAAGGACACAATGGCCTGATAATGATTTTTAACAAACACAGTGAACATCATATGTAACAAAAACAGGCTTAAAAAGAAAAAATTAATTCATAAAATTTTAACTGTGGCAATTTAAAATTGCCTAAAAGTACAAGATGTAGTTTGAGGTCATTTTTTATTGCAAAAAATAAAATATGGATTTGTCTCCGGGAACAGGGTTGGAGATCTTTGCTCTAGGCAGTAGTATCCATAGAACACATGTTATTTAGAGCTGTTAGAGAGCTCAACTCTAAACAGACAGCACTCATTGCAACTTACACAGACTATTCTGCAGCTAACAAAGACAAACAAACAGCCATCACAACTTTAGTGGTATATGGATAGGCTTCCTCCACCACAATATTTGATCTAATACTATGCTACGGCAAGCCACTTAGTTAAAGCTCGTGATGTCCTGCAGAAAACTGATTCAGGGTTAAAGAATTTGAAGCGATCATTCATTACAATAGAAAAACTATCAAAAGGGATTGACAGAATTATCACTTGATTTAGTGGTTTTCAACACATGAAAGTGTCTCTTGGCAATTTCCTGAGATTGGTCAATAAACAACAACAAAAAACATTTATCCTTCATTCAGTTGTACAGCAAACAGGGTTTCCACCCAATTGCCAATGTTATGGCAGCCCCCCACACCTCTCTGATTCAGAGGGGTTGGGTTAAATGCAGAACACATTTCAGTTGAATACATTCAGTTGGAAAACGGACTAGGTTTCCCCCTTCCCCAATGTTATAGGGTTCTTCAAAGTACTCCTTCTTACACACAAGCCAGGTCATTTTCATGAAGGTCACTAAAACTGCTGCATTCAACATTTGAGTTAAAAGTTAAATGGAATGTAATTATACATTGGATGAATACTATCAAAAATGTTTCCCCTTTAAATTCCTTTATCACTTTGACAAGGTCTGCCTTAGCCTTGATGGTGTGACAGAGTCAAGTTTTACGAGCCTTTATGACGAGCCAGGAGAAAAGGAATTTAATGAAGGAACGGCGCTATAAAGAATGTAACACAATGCAGATTCTGAAATCCTCCAGCATAAATCTGTCAAACTAGATGATGCGTATATGATTACTATTGAGAATGACCTCACTGGATGCAAAAGCCGGGAAAGGAGGTTGGTTTTGCGTTGCCAGTTTGACATTTTCTTCATGATGATTACACAGATTATTCATTTATGGGCGTTTCAAAAGTTAAGCACACCAACTGTTTGTTTCAGATGATCAAAAACTTGAAGTAAAAATGTAAAGACCTTTCTGAACAATATACATTTAACAAAACATGCATAATATAACATTGATGGACAATTAAGTCCTTTCTAACACCCTGGTTTTAGAGAGATGCTTAAAATATTTTTTATAAGAATATTGAACCAGTTCACCTCTTATAGCATAGGTGATTTTACGAAGCAATAAGGCACATCCACACGTGCATTATCGGTGAATAACTTTACATCCCTGAAGTAAAAGTCACTCAGCCTGGGGCCTAGTTCCACAGACATTTAAAAACACTTCAAAGTCAGCTTAAAGTGCTTTCTGGTACCCCACTCTACTGACATTAAATGCACACAAACACCAATCAGTCATTAGCCGGCCCTCACACAGCCACAGGAGGGTGGAGTCAGTGAGGCGGGGAGGAGGAGTCGGTATGTGATGTCAGATCAGAGGCATCTGAGCTGCGATGGGTCAGTATGTTGGTGGGAGGGGTCAGTTACATTGCAGGAATGGGTCAGTATGCAGATGGGAGGAGTCAGTCAGCTCCCTAGGGGGTGATTGACAGCTGTGGCCCAGGACTGTGTGACCTCTCACCTGGAAAACAGCACAGCACAGGTCCAATGCGTTAGTCTGGGGTACTCTGCACACAGCCACACACCAAAAGCCAACTAGAATGATAAATCCTTCTCTACTGCCCTTGTTGAATTGTTGTTAAGTGAAACATTAACTTCATCCCGTTTTTCACATCAGCATGGGCAAGTCAACAAGGGCAGAGGGAAGGAGAGAAGACGTTGGAGAGGTATTGGGCCGAGCAGTGACGCTACACGCAAGAGCAGAAACAGGTTAGACCACAAACGGACCGCGTTCACATGGACCGCGTTCACACGGACCGCGTTCAGGAACAGTGTATGCGAATTAGAAGAGCCAGAATGGGTTAAGGAGCAAGAAAACAATACATGAAAACATGATGCAGATTGAGCACCAAATACACTCTTGATCTAGATGAAGTCTACATCTTACTCAATCCAGAGCGTCATATGATCTACTAAACTTGCACATGTTCCTTCAGAATGTTAACTACAAACCTCTGATATGGCTTTTCTCAAATGTTTTCAACAAACCCACTTGGGATCATATATGGTAGAGCTTCTCTTACAACTTTCTCTGAGACTTCAGATAAGGTGAGAGGTTGGGAACTCTAGTGAAGAATATCACAGTTGCAGGCTTTTGTTTTTAGTCCAGCACCAGTTGGATGTTTAATACTAGGTCCTTGCCTTTCTCCTTATGAGTGGGTTGAGAACCAAACGTTCAGTGGCTCTTGTCTATTGAGTGTGAGAGGAAGAGAGGGGGGGAGGTGAAAGGTCATGGATACTCACTCTGAATCTGAATTGGAGCACTTCAGGAGTTTGTCCCTGGCAGAGGCTGAGAGGTTCAGATCTCCTCCTGAAAAGAGAGAGAGGGCGTAATGGAGAGAGAGGAGGGGAGAGAGTGGCAGGGAGAGGAAACAGAGAGGGAGAAGGACAGAAAGAGAACGGGTGGGGGAGAGAGAACAGGAGAGGGATATCAAAGAGCATGGTTAGTGATGATATCATAAGGCACGCTCCACAGTGAGTGGTGTAACGGTGTCAGGGGAGCAGGAGGCCAGCTCCCATCTCTCTTACCTCGTAGATAATCAACAAAGTACAGCATCACTACTGCGATCAGTGCCACAGAGAGAGAGAGAGAGAGACATTTATTGGTTGACTCAACACACACACACACATAAAAGTTTTACTCACAGCAGACACAGGCGCTGAAGAAGACCTCCAGGAAGAGGTATCCCTTGTTGTCCAGAATAGATCCTGCTGCCATGGAGATCAGAGCCAGGCCCAGGTTCTGGATGGACTGCATGCTGGGAGGTAGGAATCAGGCCATGCATTATCACCACCACCATCAACAGCAGCGTCACCATCAACAGCAGCAGCAGTATCATCATAGGCACAAATAATGGTGGCCAGAATGCAAAAGCCTGTAGGTATGAGGACGTTTTCTGGTTAGACAGAAGGGGTGGGTAGGAGCAAGTATACTTACAAGCCATAGGCTGTCCCCAGCTGATGCTCTGGCACCACGAAGGCCACCATGGGCCACAGGGCACAGGCCAGCAGGGAGTAGGACAAACCCAACAGAGACTGGAGGACACAGATACACAGTACCGTTATCAACACTGTTACCAAAACCATTCACTATACCTGGTTACCCAGTCACAATACAACTACATTTTATATATATATATAAAAACTCATTGAAAATCTGACTGTCTTGCAGGACTAAACAAATCAAGTGTCCAAGGACCCAGTGATCCAAGGTTGCATGTCCAAATCTGGTCCACCGCTCATCACTGCACACACCAGGTTTCTAGTGAATATCCTACTAAATGTCTCCAAGGTCATATTCTGCTGTGAACCACTCTGCACCATTCTAACGGTAATAGAGGGAAGAATGGTCATCACCATGGCGATCCAGGGGTTCCAGAAGGTGAAGGCGAGCATCATGTGGGCTATGAGCGTCGTGACGATGGCACACAGCACCCAGATTACGTTCTTCCCTACCCTGTCCACCATGAAGCCCAACACAGGAGAGGCTGGGGCCGAGATGATGTACACAATACTGGAAGAAGAGGGGGGAGAGAGGGACACGGAGGGAGAGGAAGGGAGGAGAAGGAAGAGATGAGGAAAAGGAGAGGAAGGAAGGAAGGGAGAAAGTGTTTAGAAGGGGGATAGAGAAACGTACAGTTACAATGTGTGGTGACAGTTCTTAACCTGAGGTGAGCAGAGCTAAAACAAACCTCATTTGAAGAACTCCTCACACAGGCCTCACTCCGTCCAAATGGGATCCCTCGTCTTATTGAATTACTCTGTCATCTCAGACTGGGGTGAAGTGTTGTGCGTTACCTGTTGATTGCTCTTGCTTCAGGTGGTGAGAAGTTGAACTTTTCAATGAAGAAAACCCTGCAAGGGGAAGACAGACAGAGGTGAGAGGACAGTCAGTCACAGCAGACCAGAGTACGTCCATACGATCACTGTAACATATCCCACCACCACATTAAGCACATCCCTGCTCCTGTCCTATAGGCACTCCTCACAGCTCAGACCAATGTACTCGTTATGCTGCTATTACCTTTATTTAACTAGGCAAGTCAGTTGAACAAATTGTTATTTACAATAACGGCCTACCCCGGCCAAACCCGGAAGACGCTGGGCCTATTATGCGCCACCCTACGGGACTCCCAATAATGGCCGGATGTGATGCAGCCTGGATTCGAACCAGGGACTGCAGTGACGCCTCTTGCACTGAGATGCAGCGCCTAGTGACTATGCATTGATAATAAACAGCGAGTAGCAGCAGTGTAAAAACAAAGGGGGGGGGGGGAATAGAAGGTAGTCCGGTGGCCATTTGATTAGTTGTTCAGCAGTCTTATGGCTTGGGAGTAGAAGCTGTTAAGGAGTCTTTTGGTCCTAGACTTGACGCTCCGATAACGCTTGCCGTGCAGTAGCAGAGTGAACAGTCTTTGACTTGGGTGACTTGAGTCTTTGACAGTTTGTATTTGACATTTATTTTCTCAGCAGGCATCGCCACTGTATTTGTTCTATAAACTACTGACAACATTTCTCCCAAATAAAAATATTGTCATTTAGAACATTTATTTGCAGAAAATGACAACTGGTCAAAATAGCAAAAAAGATGCAGTGTTGTCAGACCGATCCTCCACCAAATGTCACAGTGGGTGCGAGACAGTGTGGCTTGTAGACCTCTCCAGGTCTCACACCCACTGTGACATCTGGTGGAGGATTGGTGATGATCTGGGGGTGCTTCCGCAAGGCTGGAATCAGACAGATTTGTCTTTGTGAAAGACACATGAATCAAGCCACGTACAAGGTTGTCCTGGAAGAAAACTTGCTTCCTTCTGCTCTGACAATGTTCCCCTACTCTGAGGATTGGTTTTTCCAGCAGGACAATGTTCCCCAAATCTGAGGATTGGTTTATCCAGCAGGACAATGCTCCATGCCACACAGCCAGGTCAGTCAAGGGGTGGATGGAGGACCACCAGATCAAGACTCTGTCATGACCAGCCCAACCTCCAGACCTGAACCCCACTGAAAACCTCTGGAATGTGATCAACAGGAAGATGGATGGTCACACGTCATCAAACTAAGCAGAGCTACTTGAATTTCTGCACCAGGAGTGGCAGAAAGTCACCCAACATCAATGTGAAAGACTGGTGGAGAGCATGCCAAGACACATGAAAGCTGTGATTGAAAATTATTATATGGTTATTCCACCAAATATTGATTTCTGAACTATACCTAAGTTAAAACTTAGTATTTTGATGTTTAAAAATGAATATGAACGTATTTTCTTTGCATTATTCGAGGTCTGACAACACTGCATCTTTTTTGTTATTTTGACCAGTTGTCATTTTCTGCAAATAAATGTTCTAAATGACAATATTGTTATTTGGAATTTACTAGAAATGTTGTCAGTAGTTTATAGAAAAAAACAAAAATGTTCATTTTAACCAATACATACCTATAAATAGTAAAACCAGAGAAACTGATCATTTTGCAGTGGTCTCATAATTTTTCAGAGCTCTGTGTGTGTGTGATATATACATATATATATATATCCGTCTGCCTCTCCCCCTCCCCCAGTCTCTCTCTCCTCCCCCCCGTCTCCCTCTCTCTCTCCTCCCCCCGTCTTTCTCTCTCCTCCCCCCGTCTCTCTCTCTCTCTCTCCTCCCCCCATCTCTCTCTCTCTCCTCCCCCCGTGTCTCTCACTCTCTCCTCCCCTGTCTCTCTCTCTCCTCCCCGTCTCTCTCTCTCCTCCCCCATCTCTCTCTCTCTCTCCTCCCCCCGTCTCTCTCTCTCTCTCCTCCCCCCGTCTCTCTCTCTCTCTCCTCCCCCCGTCTCTCTCTCTACTCTCCTCGTCTCTCTCTCTCTCCTCGTCTCTCTCTCTCTCTTTCTCTCTCCTCGTCTCTCTCTCTCTCTCTCCTCGTCTCTCTCTCTCTCCTCCCCCGTCTCTCTCTTACTCTCCTCGTCTCTCTCTCTCTCTCTCTCCTTGTCTCTCTCTCTCTCCTCGTCTCTCTCTCTCTCTCCTCGTCTCTCTCTCCTCATCTCTCTCTCTCTCTCCTCCCCGTCTCTCTCTCTCTCTCCTCGTCTCTCTCTCTCTCTCTTTCTCTCTCCTCGTCTCTCTCTCTCTCTCTCTCTCCTCGTCTCTCTCTCTCTCCTCATCTCTCTCTCTCTCCTCCCCCTGTCTCTCTCTTACTCTCCTTGTCTCTCTCTCTCTCTCCTTGTCTCTCTCTCTCTCTCCTTGTCTCTCTCTCTCTCTCCTTGTCTCTCTCTCTCGCTCCTTGTCTCTCTCTCTCTCTCCTCGTCTCTCTCTCTCTCTCCTCGTCTCTCTCTCTCTCTCCTCGTCTCTCTCTCTCTCTCCTCGTCTCTCTCTCTCCTCGTCTCTCTCGCTCCTCGTCTCTCTCTCCTCGTCTCTCTCTCTCTCCTCCCCCGTCTCTCTCTCTCTCTCCTCCCCCCGTCTCTCTCTCTCTCTCCTCCCCCATCTCTCTCTCTCTCCTCCCCCATCTCTCTCTCTCTCCTCCCCGTCTCTCTCTCTCCTCCCCGTCTCTCTCTCTCTCCTCCCCGTCTCTTTCTCTCTCTCTCTCTCTCTCTCTCCTCCCCGTCTCTCTCTCTCTCTCCTCCCCCCGTGTCTCTCACTCTCTCCTCCCCCCGTCTCTCTCTCTCTCCTCCCCCGTCTCTCTCTCTCTCTCCTCCCCCCGTCTCTCTCTCTCTCCTCCCCCCGTCTCTCTCTCTCTCTCCTCCCCTGTCTCTCTCTCTCTCTCCTCCCCCGTCTCTCTCTCTCTCTCCTCCCCCGTCTCTCTCTCTCTCTCCTCCCCCCGTCTCTCTCCTCCCCCATCTCTCTCTCTCTCTCTCTCCTCCCCCGTCTCTCTCTCTCTCTCTCCTCCCCCCGTCTCTCTCTCTCCTCCCCCCGTCTCTCTCTCTACTCCCCTCGTCTCTCTCTCTCTCCTCCCCTGTCTCTCTCTTACTCTCCTTGTCTCTCTCTCTCTCTCCTGGTCTCTCTCTCCTCATCTCTCTCTCTCCTCCCCCCGTCTCTCTCTCACCCCTCCCCCCGTATCTCTCTCTCTCTCCTCCCCCCGTCTCTCTCTCTCTCTCTCTCCTCCCCCGTCTCTCTCCTCCCCGTCTCTCTCTCTCTCCTCCCCCCGTCTCTCTCTCTCTCCTCTCCCCGTCTCTCTCTCTCCCCTCCCCCTGTCTCTCTCTCTCTCCTCCCCCTGTTCCTCTCTCTCTCTCCTCCCCCGTCTCTCTCTCTCTCTCCTCTCCCCGTCTCTCTCTCCTTTCCCCGTCTCTCTCTCCTTCCCCCGTCTCTCTCTCCTCCCCCCCGTCTGTCTCTCTCTCCTCCCCCCGTCTCTCTCTCCTCCCCCGTCTCTCTCTCTATCTCTCCTCCCCAGTCTCTCTCTCTCTCTCTCCTCCCCCGTCTCTCTCTCTCGCTCTCCTCCCCCCGTCTCTCCTCCCCCGTCGCTCTCTCCTCCCCCGTCGCTCTCTCCTCCCCCCGTCTCTCTCTCTCTCCTCCCCCGTCTCTCTCTCTCTCTCCTCCCCCCGTCTCTCTCTCTCCTCCCCCGTCTCTCTCTCTCCTCCCCCGTCTCTCTCTCCTCCCCCCGCCTCCCTCTCTCTCCTCCCCCCGCCTCTCTCTCTCTCTCTCCTCCCCCCGTCTCTCTCTCTCTCTCCTCCCCCGTCTCTCTCTCCTCCCCCCCTCTCTCTGTCTCTCTCCTCCCCCGTCTCTCTCTCTCTCCTCCCTCCATCCATCCATCTCTTTGTCTCTCCTCCCCCCCGTGTCCCCTCACCCATATCTCTCTCTCCTCCCACCATACCTCTTTCTCCCCCTTTTGTTCTCTCTTTGCTTATGGATTGGTTTTCTTTTATACCAAGAGATGTACTATTCTGCCCTGTTATTTAACAAGGCTATTTCAGGTCTCCGAGTCCCTTTATCTTTCCTACCCACTCAGAGGATTAGATTACATGGTCACCAACTGTTAATACATGTTTTAATCAGCAAGGGAGAAATGGAATTAAAGATTATATTCTAAAAGAGTTTAACTAAAGATTATATTTATCCGAGGTATTTTACATGATGGAGAATAGACATTGTGTTCGAGGGGACGCGCTTGAATGAGGGGACGGGCTTGTGATAAAAAGCTGGCCATATTGGTGATGGTTTTGGCTGATAAGACATGATGAGTGATGGTTCGTGAGCTACACACTGTCCCAGTCCGATGAAGGGGAAGATGGCCACGTAGTAGCCCACACAGATGATGAAGATGAGCCACAGTTGGAAGGGGAAGACCTTCACATCCGTCAGCTTGATCACTTCCCCTACGCACACAGAACACATGTTCAACACACAGAACCAGTCTTGGCTAAAGCATCACCTTGGGAAAGAGGTATGACAACAGCCAGTCAATAACCCACAGGAAGTAGTACTACGACCCCTGGCCTCTGCCCCGGTCACACTAGAGCCAGCCCAGGGAAACACAGGCTACCTTCACAATGATCAATTCTGACAACAAGATTACACACAACACAATTGGGAGTTGGAGGTTTCCCAGGTGGATAAAGAACTACTTCAATCAACTAGATTCATCCAAGGCAAAATAAGATTGGCTAATGGTGCCAGGTAACAGATTAGTAGACGGAACCTCCCCTCCTCCACCTCCCTCACACTAACGCTGTCAGAATTCAGCGGACATGATAACCATAAATAATGACCGTCATCCCTCTCAATGTCATTACCCGGTGTTATTCAGCTCTGATTGGGACACGCATCTGACGCGGTCACAGAGTGCCATGTTAACTCACCGGTCCCTCCCTGTTCCTTGTTGAGGATCCTCTTGGCGCGCTTGTCCAGGTAGCCCAACACCAGAGCACAAACCAGAGAGAATATACAGGTCGCCCCAGCTGGAGAAGGAGAAGAGAAGGAGAAAGAGAGATCGATGAAGAGAGAGCGCGCGCAAGAGAGAGAACGGGTGAGGAGGGGATAAGGGAGAGAGATACAGGAAATCATTACATCAGCTATGAACAGGTAGGTGTGTCTCATGAACCCACAGCAGCACCACAGTCCTCAGGAGAAGAGCCAGGGAAGGATCTGTAAAGCCCTGTCTAGTTCAGTCTAAATAAACATGACTGCTTCCTTAGGCCCAACAGTCAGAGTAATTAGATAACAGAGTAGCTCAAAGTTTTGCTTTGGATTTAGTGTCGAGAGCTGTTGCCGGAATGCTTTCAATTTCTTGGAGGTGGTCGATTGTTGGGACCGAGAGACTGAAACACAGCTTCTGTTTCATGGCCATCAGACTGTTAAACAGCCATCAGTAGCATCTTAGAGGCTGCTGCCCTATACACATAGACTTGGAATCACTGGCCACTTTAATAAAGGGAACACTCGTCACTTTAATAATCTTTACATATTTTGCATTACTCATCTCATATGTATATACTGTGTTCTCTGCCGTTCCGACATTGTTCGTCCAAATAGTTATATCATCTTAATTCCATTCCTTTAATTTGGATTTGTGTATATTGTTGTGATATTGTTAGATATTACTGCACTGTTGGAGCTAGAAACACAAGCATTTCGCTACACCTGCAATAACATTAGCTAAACACGTGTATGTGACCAATTCTTTTTTTATTTGCCTCTCAAACTAAACTCTTTCACATCACATCCCCCCTCTACAGCAGAGGGGTCTGTGGTCCATCAAATATTCTCTATTAACCAGGTGAAATTTCAATAAGTACAGTATGTGGCTAAAGTATGTAGGCTTTGGTTTGAACTAACAGTAGGGTATGGATATATTAGACCCATCTCACAGGCTCAATGTTACACCTTTTTTCCTCACTCAGTCTCAGTTTCTTAGTCCCCCCCCCCCTTTTTTTATCCATCCCTCTATCAGTGCTGAGATTAGAGAGCATTTGTGATAGAAATGGTATGGTGATGCAGACAGGGCCGTCGGGGCTGGAGAGAGATATGTAACCTGAGGCTCAATGTAGACAGCAGGCCTGGAATTCTAGCTCACTCTCCTTCTGATCAAATGTAGGCATGCATCTCTCTCTCTCACACACACAATCAAATCAAATCAAATTTTATTTGTCACATACACATGGTTAGCAGATGTTAATGCGAGTGTAGCGAAATGCTTGTGCTTCTAGTTCCGACAATGCAGTAATAACCAACAAGTAATCTAACCTAACAATTCCACAACTACTACCTTATACACACAAGTGTAAAGGGATAAAGAATATGTACATAAAGATATATGAATGAGTGATGGTACAGAACGGCATAGGCAAGATGCAGTAGATGGTATAGAGTACAGTATATACATATGAGATGAGTAATGTAGGGTATGTAAACATAAAGTGGCATAGTTTAAAGTGGCTAGTGATACATGTATTACATAGAGATGGCAAGATGCAGTAGATGATATAGAGTACAGTATATACATATACATATGAGATGAGTAATGTAGGGTATGTAAACATTATATTAAGTGGCATTGTTTAAAGTGGCTAGTGGTACATTTTTACATAATTTCCATCAATTCCCATTATTAAAGTGGCTGGAGTTGAGTCAGTATGTTGGCAGCGGTCGCTAAATGTTAGTGGTGGCTGTTTAACAGTCTGATGGCCTTGAGATAGAAGCTGTTTTTCAGTCTCTCGGTCCCTGCTTTGATGCACCTGTACTGACCTCGCCTTCTGGATGATAGCGGGGTGAACAGGCAGTGGCTTGGGTGGTTGTTGTCCTTGATGATCTTTATGGCCTTCCTGTGACATCGGGTGGTGTAGGTGTCCTGGAGGGCAGGTAGTTTGCCCCCGGTGATGCGTTGTGCAGACCTCACTACCCTCTGGAGAGCCTTACGGTTGTGGGCGGAGCAGTTGCCGTACCAGGCGGTGATACAGCCCGACAGGATGCTCTCGATTGTGCATCTGTAGAAGTTTGTGAGTGCTTTTGGTGACAAGCCGAATTTCTTCAGCCTCCTGAGGTTGAAGAGGCGCTGCTGCGCCTTCTTCACAACGCTGTCTGTGTGGGTGGACCAATTCAGTTTGTCCGTGATGTGTACACCGAGGAACTTAAAACTTTCCACCTTCTCCACTACTGACCCGTCGATGTGGATAGGGGGGTGCTCCCTCTGCTGTTTCCTGAAGTCCACAATCATCTCCTTTGTTTTGTTGACGTTGAGTGTGAGGTTATTTTCCTGACACCACACTCCGAGGGCCCTCACCTCCTCCCTGTAGGCCGTCTCGTCGTTGTTGGTAATCAAGCCTACCACTGTAGTGTCATCCGCAAACTTGATGATTGAGTTGGAGGCGTGCATGGCCACGCAGTCGTGGGTGAACAGGGAGTACAGGAGAGGGCTCAGAACGCACCCTTGTGGGGCCCCAGTGTTGAGGATCAGCGGGGTGGAGATGTTGTTACCTACCCTCACCACCTGGGGGCGGCCCGTCAGGAAGTCCAGGACCCAGTTGCACAGGGCGGGGTCGAGACCCAGGGTCTCGAGCTTGATGACGAGTTGAGGGTACTATGGTGTTAAATGCTGAGCTGTAGTCGATGAACAGCATTCTCACATAGGTATTCCTCTTGTCCAGATGGGTTAGGGCAGTGTGCAGTGTGGTTGCGATTGCGTCGTCTGTGGACCTATTGGGTCGGTAAGCAAATTGGAGTGGGTCTAGGGTGTCCGGTAGGGTGGAGGTGATATGGTCCTTGACTAGTCTCTCAAAGCACTTCATGATGATGGAAGTGAGTGCTATGGGGCGGTAGTCGTTTAGCTCAGTTACCTTAGCTTTCTTGGGAACAGGAACAATGGTTGCCCTCTTGAAGCATGTGGGAACAGCAGACTGGGATAAGGATTGATTGAATATGTCCGTAAACACACCAGCCAGCTGGTCTGCGCATGCTCTGAGGACGCGGCTGGGAATGCCGTCTGGGCCTGCAGCCTTGCGAGGGTTAACACTTTTAAATGTTTTACTCACCTCGGCTGCAGTGAAGGAGAGCCCGCAGGTTTTGGTAGCGGGCCGTGTCAGTGGCACTGTATTGTCCTCAAAGCGAGCAAAAAAGTTATTAAGCCTGTCTGGGAGCAAGACATCCTGGTCCGCGACGGGGCTGGTTTTCTTTTTGTAATCCGTGATTGACTGTAGACCCTGCCACATACCTCTTGTGTCTGAGCTGTTGAATTGCGACTCAATTTTGTCTCTGTACTGGGACTTAGCTAGTTTGATTGCCTTGCGGAGAGAATAGCTACACTGTTTGTATTCGGTCATGTTTCCGGTCACCTTGCTCTGGTTAAAAGCAGTGGTTCGCGCTTTCAGTTTCACGCGAATGCTGCCGTCAATCCACGGTTTCTGGATTGGGAATGTTTTAATCGTTGCTGTGGGTACGACATCGTCAATGCACTTTCTAATGAACTCGCTCACCGAATCAGCATATTCGTCAATGTTGTTGTTGGACGCAATGCGGAACATATCCCAATCCACGTGATCGAAGCAGTCTTGAAGCGTGGAATCAGATTGGTCGGACCAGCGTTGAACAGACCTGAGCGAGGGAGCTTGTTGTTTTAGTTTCTGTTCGTAGGCTGGAAGCAACAAAATGGAGTCGTGGTCAGCTTTTCCGAAAGGAGGGCGGGGGAGGGCCTTATATGCGTCGCGGAAGTTAGTGTAACAATGATCCAAGGTTTTACCAGCCCTGGTAGCACAATCGATATGCTGATAGAATTTAGGGAGTTTTGTTTTCAGATTGGCCTTGTTAAAATCCCCAGCTACGATGAATGCAGCCTCAGGGTGTGTGGTTTCCAGTTACAAAGAGTCAGATAAAGTTCGTTCAGGGCCATCGTTGTGTCTGCTTGGGGGGGAATATATACGGCTGTGATTATAATCGAAGAGAATTCCCTTGGTAGATAATGCGGTCGACATTTGATTGTGAGGAGTTCTAGATCAGGTGAACAGAATGACTTGAGTTCCTGTATGTTGTTATGATCACACCACGTCTCGTTAATCATAAGGCATACCCCCCCGCCCCTCTTCTTACCAGAAAGATGTATGTTTCTGTCGGCGCGATGCGTAAAGAAACCAGCTGGCTGCACCGACTCCGTTAGCGTCTCTTGAGTGAGCCATGTTTCCGTGAAGCAGAGAACGTTACAATCTCTGATGTCCCTCTGGAATGTTACCCGTGCTCGGATTTCATCAACCTTATTGTCAAGAGACTGGACATTGGCGAGTAGTATGCTAGGGAGTGGAGCGCGATGTGCCCGTCTCCGAAGCCTGACCAGGAGACCGCTACGTTTGCCCCTTTTACGGCGTCGCATAGGGTCGCCGGCTGGGATCAGATCCATTGTATTGGGTGGAAGGCAAAACACTGGATCCGTTTCGGGAAAGTCATATTCCTGGTTGGAACGATGGTGAGTTGACGTTGCTCTTATATTCAGTAGTTCCTCCCGACTGTATGTAATGAAACCTAAGATTACCTGGGGTACCAATGTAAGGAATAAGACATAAAAAAACAAAATACTGCATATTTTCCAAGGAACGCGAAGCGAGGCGGCCATCTTGGTCGGCGCCGGAAGTTGGTGTCTATATTATGTCAAGTTTAATGTGGACGCCAGGAAGAGTAACTGCTGCTTATGAAGGGTGGGCGGGTTGAATAAAGAGAAACAATTAATTATAAAAATCCATGAATGTATAATTCTTGTTCCTATCTATAGGCCACATTGAGTTTCATATTTTTTTATCTGGCATTAGTGCCTAAGTCTAAGATATAGGGCCTAATGGTGTGCATGCCAAATACATGCGCCAATCTCCAAAATGCTTTTGGGAACTTGGGCAGGAAACTGTAACGTCAATCCACTGAGGCAAAAAGGACCGTGTCGGAGTTTAATTCATTAAGAGAAAAGCTGCAAAAACGAGAGGTGAAAATAAGGAAACGGGAGGGAAGATTTGTTGAAGTGGTAAAAGAGGATGACAGCAGCCTGTTTTGTGTGATGATTGAGGCACTATACAAATTAGACAGTCACAAGACTTCAAATATGGCACGTCACACCTGCAGACAGAGCAAGCCCAACCAGCCAAACCGCGTACCAGCAGGTCAGGTCTCCAGCCCCAAGCCCATCTCATCTTACACGTACGCTGACAGCAAAACGATACCACTGCAGGTGACATACAAGCTCGTTGATGTTTTTGTGGACATTGTTTCGGGAAAGGGCTTCACCTCCATGGCGCAGGGACTTATTAACATCGGAGCCTGTTATGAAGCTGTCAACACCAACTCTGTCATTCCGCACAGACAGTGTGAAGAACAGGCTGCAACAGAGAAGGCTACACTGTCTGAGTCATTCAAAAATACTTTAGATGACGGTGGCGTTGCCATCACCACAGACATGTGGACGGATGATTTCAAGAAAAGAGCATACACCGTGCTTAAGTGCCATTTTTGGACCGAAGAGTGGCAGCTGAAAAGTTGCTCGTCATCACCAGCGTGGAGTTTGAAGGCTGACATGCTGGAGTCGGTCAGCAAGCAGTAAACAGAAATACGGCAATTGCTGAAGGACAGAGACCAACTGGGTTGAATTAAGGGCATTTACCAGGACGAGCTGAGTACTCAGACTTCCTGTCAGTCTTCAAGGCAGCATTTTAAGAGCTAGAAGGAGAGACGTACCCCACTCTCCATTTGGTGATGCTCTGGTTTTACAAACTAAAACTACGCGGTTACCCACTCTACACGCGGTGACCCACTCTACACGCGGTGACCCACTCTACACGCGGTGACCCACTCTACACGCGGTGAACCACTCTACACGCGGTGAACCACTCTACACGCGGTGAACCACTCTACACGCGGTGAACCACTCTACACGCGGTGACCCACTCTACACGCGGTGACCCACTCTACACGCGGTGACCCACTCTACACGCGGTGACCCACTCTACACGCGGTGACCCACTCTACACGCGGTGACCCACTCTACACGCGGTGATCCACATCCGCCCAGAGGCATCAAAGGTCCTCACCGAGAAGATGCTGCTCACTCCCACCTCGGAAACTCGCCACGTTCCTGTGCCCAAAATTCAAAACACTGAAGATGCACCTCAACGAGTCACTATGTACGACCAAGCCAGGAGACTGACAGAGCCAGTCAAGTTTCAGCACCACGGACCTGTCCAGCCACGATGCCTTGTGTCGACGCTGATGGAGTTTCAGCACCACGGATAGAGGATTTCATCCAAGATAACATATAATAATAATCATTAGGTCTATTCTTATTAGGTATTTTTATGATTTAGACTGCTATAGGTCTGAATCATTAGGTAAGCCTATACTAGTAGGTTATGGATATTCATAGACCTATTACTTGCTAAATGGTGTCACCATGCCCCATGGCCTAATAGCCAAATAATGTATTGAAAAAGATTCACATTACAGTTGGAAGCACAAGCAACTACTCCATAAAGAGAGATCGACGGAATCCAGAGGTTTAGAAGCACTCACTTTTCCCTGGGGGATTGTGTTGGGGAACGTTTGCTTGCTTTCTGGGAGAAGCAGGAGCATAACTTCGCTCAACTCCGGTCTCTTGCAAAGAGAATTCTCTGCATTTCGGCATCAAGCACATGGAGTGAAAGCGTCTTCAGCACTACTGGGCGCGTTGTTGAATCCAGGCGCAATCTGAAACCTGGCACAGTGGACCCTATTCCGTTTCTTAACAGTGCTGCAAGAGAAAGCAAGACATAGTAGACAATTATACCCTCATAACTGGACAGTGGGTACTTTGATTTTCTAAACGTGTGTGTTATAATCTATTTATTTTCTAAACCTATTTTTTCATATATATATATATATATATTTCAAATAATTCATATACCGGTATATTAGCCCAGACAGGCAGTCGGCCAACAAGATGTCCATATATTGTTTCACATTTTGTTCTGTTTCAGTAAATAATAGGCTACTGTTCAATAGGCACAAGTCTTTTTAAATGCTCAAGAGAAATGTAATGGTTCAATAAATTGTTTAAGAGAAGAAAAAAACTGCACAGCGCATTTTGGATATTTGCGGGTTAGGGTCGGGTGCGGGTGCGGGCCTCAGATTTTCTCTTTAGCACATATTGGTCGGGTGGTTGCGGATGGGTTATTATCAGTTGCAGGCGGGTGCGGGTGAACAAACAGCTGACCCACGCTGTCACGTTCCTGACCTTATTTCCTTTGTTTAGTCTTTGTTTAGTTGGTCAGGACGTGAGCTGGGTGGGCATTCTATGTTTTGTGTTTCTATGTTGGGTTTGTTGTTTGGCCTAATATGGTTCTCAATCAGAGGCAGGTGTTTGTCATTGTCTCTGATTGGGAACCATATTAAGGTAGCCTGTTTTCACTGTTTGTTTGTGGGTGATTGTTCCTGTTCGTGTGTTCATGTATTTTGTGTTCCCATGTTCAGGACTGTAGCGTCTTTGGTTTTCGTCTGTTTATTGTTTTTGTTCGTCGTTTAAGTATTTCCCATTAAATTATGGATTATCATCACACTGCATTTTGGTCCTCCTCTCCTTCCAACGACGAGAGCCGTTACACACGCATCACTAACACACACTTTTAACTCACCGATCATGAGTGAGACTCCCAGAGTGGTGTGTTCTGTCGAGCCTACCAGGTCAGCGACGCGGTTGTACACCGAGCCCATGATGTTCATGTTGACCGTGCTACCCTGAGGGAGAGGAGACAAGCAAACACTCCCTGATCAGCCACATAAATAATACCTCAAGTATTTGCTTCTGTATTTATATACAGTGTAATACTTAGCTTCCAGCATGTTCTTACCTGGCCATGCTGAGCTGAAGACCAAACACCAGGTTGAGTTCCTTCTCTTTGAACCAGTTCACTGCATAGGTGTTCTGGGCCACCGCCAGGGACTCACCGCCGATCCTACCCAGAGAGAGCACTTAGTTAGGGGGAGAGAAGTGGCTTGGAGCTGTAGCAAGGACAAGCTCTAAAAAGCATCTTACCCAAACACAAAACGTCCAATCTCCATTAACCAGAATAGATCTAGAAGTGCCCCAACAGCAACTATAACCTGTGGAAAAACACAGTGGTGAAAAAAACAACAACTCAGCAGTCATGCTTAAAAGTAAAGATAGCTTAATAGAAAATGACTCAAGCAAAAGTCCCCCAGTAAAATACTACTTGAGTAAAAAAGTATCTGGTTTTAAATGTACTTAGGTACAGTGCGGGAAGAAGTACTCAATTGTCATACTTGAGTAAAAGTTCAAAGTAAAAGTTCTACATCAAATTCCTTATATTAAGCAAACCAGACGGCACGATTTGAATGTATGTACAGATGAAGTCGGAAGTTTACATACACCTTAGCCAAATACATTTAAACTCAGTTTCACAATTCCTGACATTTAATCCTAGTAACAATTTCCTGTCTTAAGTCAGTTAGGATCACCACTTTATTTTAAGAATGTGAATTGTCAGAATAATAGTATAGAGAATTATTTCTTTCAGCTTTTATTTCTTTCATCACATTCCCAGTGGGTCAGAAGTTTACATACACTCAATTAGTATTTGGTAGCATTGCCTTTAAATTGTTTAACTTGGGTCAAATGTTTCAGGTAGCCTTCCACAAGCTTCTCACATTAAGTTGGGTGAATTTTGGCCCATTCCTCCTGACAGAGCTGGTGTAACTGAGTCAGGTTTGTAGGCCTCCTTCCTTGCACACGCTTTTTCAGTTCTGCCCACACATTTTCTATGGGATTGAGGTCAGGGCTTTGTGATGGCCACTCTAATACCTTGACTTTGTTGTCCTTAAGCCATTTTGCCACAACTTTGGAAGTATGCTTGGGGTCATTGTCCATTTGGAAGACCCATTTGCGACCAAGCTTCAACTTCCTGACTGATCTCTTTAGATGTTGCTTCAATATATCCACATAATTGTCCTTCCTCATGATGTCATCTATTTTGTGAAGTGCACCAGTCCCTCCTGCAGCAAAGCACCCCCACAACATGATGCACCACCCCCATACTTCACGGTTGGGATGGTGTTCTTCGGCTTGCAAGCCTCCCCCTTATTCCTCCAAACATAACGATGGTCATTATGGCCAAACAGTTCTATTTTTGTTTCATCAGACCAGAGGACATTTCTCCAAAATGTACGATCTTTGTCCCCATGTGCAGTTGCAAACTGTAGTCTGGCTTTTTTATGGCCGTTTTGGAGCAGTGGCTTCTTCCTTGCTGAGCGGCCTTTCAGGTTATGTCAATATAGAACTCGCTTTACTGTGGATATAGATACTTTTGTACCTGTTTCCTCCAGCATCTTCACAAGGTCCTTTGCTGTTGTTCTGGGATTGATTTGCACTTCTCGCACCAAAGTACGTTCATCTCTAGGAGACAGAATGCGTCTCCTTCCTGAGCGGTATGACGGCTGCGTGGTCCCATGGTGTTTATACTTGCGTACTATTGTTTGTACAGATGAACGTGGTACCTTCAGGCGTTTGGAAATTTTGGTACTTTCAGGCGTTTGCTCCCAAGGATGAACCAGACTTGTGGAGGTCTACACTTTTTTTTCTGAGGTCTTGGCTGATTTCTTTTGATTTTCCCATGATGTCAAGCAAAGAGGCACTGAGTTTGAAGGTAGGCCTTGAAATACATCCATGGGTACACCTCCAATTGGCTCAAATGATGTCAATTAGCCTATCAGAAGCCTATCTAAAGCCATGACATAATTTTCTCGAATTTTCCAAGCTGTTTAAAGGCACAGTCAGCTTAGTGTATGTACATTTCTGACCCACTGGAATTGTGATACAGTGAATTATAAGTGAAATAATCTGTCTGTAAACAATTGTTGGAAAAATACTTGTGTCATGCACTAAGTAGATGTCCTAACCGACTTACCAAAACTATAGTTTGTAAACAAGAAATTTGTGTGGTTGAAAAATTTGTTTTAATGACTCCAACCTAAGTGTATGTAAACCTCCGACTTCAACTGTATTTACTTGTCACACCTCATTGGACTGCTAATTCCTGCGCATTTTGGACATTGCAGGTGATTCAGTTAATAATTGATTTGCATTTAATTTACGGTTACGACAGTGTTTTGGGTATGCATCTATTTCTCAGAGAAATGCAGTCAACATTCTATATTGCTGTTAAGCTTGGGTTACAGAACCAGATCCGGTCAAGGCAGCTCAGCTGTTCACATACTCGACACTTCAGTCCAACAAGAACAAAGACCACCTGCCCTTCACCTTGAGCTTGAGGGATTCCTTAGTGGAAAGGAACAGGACCATAATTCTTTTCTACAAAAGGTCAAGGGTGGAGTGGGCTGCAGTGCCGATTGATTGGTAAAAAATCTAAATTCTCAAAATAGACAGATTCTAGTATGACGTTTTATTAAAACAACCTATAATGAGTAACGTTGACATGCAAAGTTCCACCAAAGTTTATTCTAAAATCATCTTAAATTAAAATATCTTATTTGATTTACATTTGACTTACATAATTCTACAACAGTGGTCTCAACATTGGCATCCAATGGCTAGGTTTGCTGAGCTTGTGTAACTCTACATTGACTGATTTCAAATGTGTTTACAAGGTGACTCTGCCATTGGAGAGGGGGTCACCAGGTATGTCCTGCCCACTGTCATGGAACATCTTAAAAAATGGATTCCTACTTGATGAAGAGAAAGGTATTTTTTATATATTGATTTATAGACTTGTAGATCATGTGAAGCAGTTTTCCCCCAGGTCAGTCAAAAGGACATCTGTTTATTCTCAGGAGTCCTTGCTCCTTGCTCTTTGAGGACGAGCAGGACCATCTTGTTCCTTCCACATCTCAGGCACTTTTGGAAAGTGATTTTTTAATTGCCAGTTTTCATTGTGCACTGTCTTTGTCATTGATCAGTTGGACGGAACCAAGGAACTTTCAATGGATGAGAAATCGCAAGTTCTCTCTGTGACCCTGCCCTAGGACCTGCCAGGCTTCACGTCAGATAACAGGCACTGGCTGAGAGAGAAAATCCTTCTACATGCTGTAAGTTGTTTTATTTGTTATACTTATGCTTCATGTAAGTAAGGTTTTGTTGTGGATATTCAAAGTAGACTCTAGTCTACACTCAGACTCTGAAAGTCTAACTCATGGGAAGCAGATGCTTACTTCCAAGTTATAAAATGCCTTTGCTAACATGACTCTTAGTGTCATTATTTAGTTTGCTAAAACATTAGTCCATGAGAAAATATCAGGATGTTTACCCAAAATATATAATAAGTATAGCAACAAAAGTAACAAATAAACTCTCACTGTCAACTGCGTTTATTTTCAGTAAACTTAACATGTGTAAATATTTGTATGAACATTACAAGATTCAACAACTGAGACATAAACTGAACAAGTTCCACAGACATGGGACTAGCAGAAATGGAATAATGTGTCCCTGAACAAAGGGGGGTTAAAGTAACAGTCAGTATCTGGTGTGGCCACCAGCTGCATTAAGTACTGCAGTGCATCTCCTCCTCATGGACTGCACCAGAATTGCCAGTTCTTGCTGTAAGATGTTACCCCACTCTTCCACCAAGGCACCTGCAAGTTCCTGGACATTTCTGGGGGGAATGGCCTTAGCCCTCACCCTCCGATCCAACAGGTCCCAGACGTGTTCAATGGGATTGAGATCCGGGCTCTTCGCTGGCCATGGCAGAACACTGACATTCCTGTCTTGCAGGAAATCACACACAGAACGAGCAGCATGGCTGGTGGCATTGTCATGCTGGAGGAGCCTGCAGGAAGGGTACCACATGAGGGAGGATGATGTCTTCCCTGTAACGCACAGCGTTGAGATTGCCTGCAATGACAACAAGCTCAGTCCGATGATGCTGTGACACACCGCCCCAGACCATGACGGACCCTTCACCTCCAAATCGATCCCGCTCCAGAGTACAGGCCTCGGTGTAAGGCTCATTCCTTCGACGATAAACGCGGATCCGACCATCACCCCTGGTGAGACAAAACCGCAACTCGTCAGTGAAGAAAACTTTTTGCCAGTCCTGTCTGGTCCAGCAACGGTGGGTTTGTGCCCATATGCGACGTTGTTGCCAGTGATTTCTGGTGAGGACCTGCCTTACAACAGGCCTACAAGCCCTCAGTCCAGCCTCTCTCAGTCTATTGCGGACAGTCTGAGCACTGATGGAGGGATTGTGCATTCCTGGTGTAACTCGGGCAGTTGTCTGGTTGATTGCTCTGGTGGTTAATTATCTACAGGTTCACCTAGCTGTTTGATGCATATTTTTTGCTCATCATGATGCTCATGTGAGCGGGTATTTGCATACTTGCATTGATTAGAGTAACCGCTCTGATACAGTAATCAATCACAAAAGTGTGAATGTTAGTGCTGGCCCTTGGCTGAAGTTGTGCACCATAAAGTCTTGAGCTTGGCCAACAGTCTTACTGGGGAGTCAGTATTAATTTATGGCATAGATTGTTTGTTATAATTAGACCGAAAGCTTTAACACCTATTATTGTACAAAGTACAGTAATTGAAAGAACAGTCATTGCGAAATTAAGCAAAAAAGTAACACAAAACGGAGTGATACGTCAGTCGTAGGGGGCACTTTACTGTACACTTGTTTTTCTTTTGAAATATTTTTTACAAGGAAGGACGACTAAGCAGGTGAAACAAATAAGGAGAGGCCTAAAAGACACCGGTCTTTGGGAGTTTTTTAGCTCCAGGCCAGATACTGTGCCAGTTCTCTTTTCAAGGGCCAGTGACATAGAGATAACACCACAAGTAAGGCAAATGAATTAATAAATAGATACAACAAAACAATAATCTTAGTTAGCCATCCTAAATGTGATATAATTAATAATGTATTTGTCAGATTTAAAACTTCATTAGCTTTGAGTCATACGATTTCTGTTTTATGATATACTGTAGCTTGCTCAAATGTATAGCTTGCTCAAACTTACCTTTTAACATTACAATTTCTACATTTTGGTCCCATTCATAATTGTTAGAAGTGTATTTTTTAAATTCCTTTGTAAATGACCACAAACTAATGTAATGTAGGTCTGAAGAAGCTTAATCCTTATGAAGAATGCAACTTAACCAATTATTCTATTATTATTTTTTGATGATTCTGGACAAGATTGTCTGGCCTTGTGACGAGGACATTGATGAGGATACCCTCACCTTGGAGGACCAATGCAGAGTCTTACATTTCCTAAGGAAATGTATAGAAACTGGTTTAAGTCTTCTTCCATTGTTTGATGCACTGATAACCTTATCTTGATGTGAGTCTTTAATCAAATGTAACATTTTCTTTAGAAAATTATTTATTATTTAATCTCTGATCACACAATCAGGGTCTTTTAAGGGGAATAAGTAATTTGTAAAAATGCCCCAAACACTGTCAGTTCAAGTAAAGGTTTTATGTGCATATATCTTGGTAGGATAGTGTTTCTTTTTTGGAGAGAGGGGTTAAAGTAAGTTTTTCCTTCATTACATTTTTTAGCAAATGAACTCGTCCACATAAGACGCCATAGTCATTAGTAAATAATCTCGCTCAACCACTCTGCTGAGCACATCAGACCACAACCAGAGAAATGAATCACCCTGAGCACCACAGAAGAGAGATGAGATACGGAGCTTCCCCAAAACCTACAATAACTCAACCCTAGTCTTCGTGCGGATTTGCGGTGGGTATTTACGCGCTGTAGCCCGCTGGCAAGGTAATAAACCCCCCAGCACGCTGGCAGATTCCACCAAGCCACGGATGTGCCCCCGAGACAACTGCTCAGTCCACAGACACCCCACAAAAATAACAAACATTAACCATGCCCAACATATTCCAAAAATGAAACACGTCGCTAAGCCTATCAGGGGTAAAAGGCTATAGCTCCGGGTAGCAAGTTCCACTACCCTACCCAAATCTCCCACTGAGGTACACAGCCGATTACTCACCTCCTCAGACCGATGTCCCAACAGAAAGTAGAACAAGAGTTTCCAGGCTGGGCACGGCCTGGAAACTAACCATTATACTCTCTCCAACGCAGCACACAAACCAAACAACAAAGGCAAACAATAATGGGCCTATCAAACTCAAACAAAATATGCAAACCATACACGTACCTCCACGTTGTCCCAAACCAATACGTTCAATTATCCCGGATGAGCCCCCACTTGTCACGAACCGGCTCAAAGCCCGTAACAAAAAGGAGACCACATGGAGATAAGGAATAACAAACTATATTTATTAACTAAGGTAAAGTAAATACAATTAACAATGGTGTGTGTGTGTGTAGTCAGTAGTGTAGGTGAGTGGTTGCGTGTATACATGTGATAAGTAGGGGTGTTGAAGGGTGCCAACACAAACAAACCAAATAACCACAACCAGGCCACAACCAAAATCTGTCTGTGTCTGACTGGAAGGAGAGAGTCTCTTCCATGAATGGGGAAGTGGTGCATTTATCCTATGACAGTGGGCCCAGGTGTTTCCCATGTAGCTGACGACCCTCCCAACTCCGCCCACCGGCATCCTAATAAGGAAACAAGAACAAAGAGAGAATACGGCAGACAGAGTGGGAGGGTCGTCACACTATCTTACAGAGCACCCAGCAGCAGGAGCCCTGAGGAGAGGAGCCCTGAGGAGTGGAGTTGTAGTTCTGTTTCTCTGTCTCTATCTTACAGAGCAACCAGCAGGGCTTCACTCACCGCTCTAACGGCATTGTAACTCATTACTTTCCTGCCCAAATACCAGGCCGAGTTGCTGGCGAGGGAGGGAGATGATATTTTATTATTATATTAATCAGATGCACATGCAGACGCGACAGTAAATCAGGTCGGAGGTGTCCTAAATCCCCACGCCCATTTTGTGACTCTCCAGAAACCTGACTCAGAGGTGGTGCCAGAAAAGCCAATATATTTGACTCAATTTAAAAATGTATCTGACAAAATGTCGATATGATTATTATTATGAATAATACATCCCTGCCAGCCTCTCTTGGTGTTGCAGGTCAAAGGCCCTTCAGTTAAGATTTCACTGCTAATTCCCATCAGAGCAGTGTGCCTGGTACACCCTGTGTCTTCAGTGTCTCTTACCCATCAGTGATTGATTATAATACATCCTAATCTGTTGTTAAAGCATCACACATGGAGATCCATCCTACCCCAGCCCCACTCTCAGAGTTTGGAGCTCAATGTTGCTGGAGACAACCGTTACCCTAGCCCATTCATAGATTGTAGGCTAATGCTGGCGCCTTACTATCTGCCACACGGAGGGAATGCCCTGACGTTCCGATGCTGCCTCGATGCTCTGTATAAACATTAATAATCCTCGCTAGCTATACGGTTTTGGAAACATTGAACACTCAACTAAAATATCATCCAAAAATAACTTTACCAATACAAAAGGTACAGCTGTTTTACCACAGAATCCCACAGAGGTTTTTGTGTAACTGTTTTGAGAACTTTTATTTTTCCCTCCCGGTTTCCATTATCTCAGCAGGTAGTGTTGTTGTTGTAAATTTGCAATGCAAATCTGTTTTAAAACGACGCACTGTAAGTTTATCTTTTGTATTTGTAAAATGATTTATCTGTGATATGAAAGTTAAACTCCAAAGGTTTCCAAAACCATGTCGCCAGGTAGGATTATTATAAACATTTCTAAACGTTTAAACAGAGCGTCAGCATTGTAGTACACATGGTCCATACGTTCAACTGGGAACCCTATAGGGCTGGTTGTACGCCCCCTTGGGTTCTCGAAAGCTACAATTGCCCCAAAGTGTAGATTTAGGATCAGGTAAACTTATTTGGATTTGTTAAATGAAATGTGTTAATAGTAACTGTCCAGTGAGAATCTCACTTTTAAACATTCATAAAAGTTCAACTCATACCCAAATAATTTTGATGACTCATCCTATACTCATATATGTGGCCAAAGTATAAATTGGAAAAAACAACAATTAAAAAAACTCAACTTCAAACTAGTATCTCAAACAGACCGTTTAAAAAAATACTTGCTAATTCTTCATAAAGGATGATGTCATCCTCCTAAGGAAGATGAGCTGGCCAATCAGTGGCCTTTCAACACAGAAAAGCTGCTTTTTAACACACTGTTACGGTCATAGGTCACAAGTGTTCATAGATGCTAGATGTTTCTTGTCTGTTGGTCATTTGGAAATCTGGTTGTATGAAGGTAAAATGATACTCACATGACGATGCGTAATGTTCAGTTTTGCTGGAGCTAAAGCACCTGCCTGTACAACTAAGGGTATATAATAAACTGGAGATTCATGCCAGTTAAACTGTGTTGTTGTGTCCTGTTCTACACCTCCAGTGAGTATTAGCTTTGGAATTAGCCTACTTGTCATCTAAATGCTGTGCTAGCTGTAGCCCAGACTAGTCTTAAGGCAAGCTAATAGTTCAACATAAGACCACAGTAAAACTACAACAATACTTCATTTGTCTGATGTGGCAGGGCTTGCAAACTATTACAGACTACAAAGGGAAGCATAGCCGCGAGCTGCCCAGTGACACGAGCCTACCAGACGCGCTAAATCACTTCTATGCTCGCTTCGAGGCAAGCAACACTGAGGCATGCATGAGAGCATCAGCTGTTCCAGACAACTGTGAGTAAGACGCTCTCCGTAGCCAACGTGAGTAAGACCTTTAAACTGGTCAACACACGTCAAGGCTGCAGGGCCAGACGGATTAGCAGGACGTGTGCTCCGGGCATGTGCTGACCAACTGGCAGGTGTCTTCACTGACATTTTCAACATGTGCCTGATTGAGTCTGCAATACCAGCATGTTTCAAGCAGACCACCATAGTCCCTGTGCCCAAGAACACAAAGGCAACCTGCCTAAATGACTACAGACCCGTAGCACTCACGTCCGTAGCCATGAAGTGCTTTAACAGTTTGGTAATGGCTCACATCAAACACCATTATCCCAAAAACCCTAGAGCCACTCCAATTTGTATACCGCCCAAACAGATCCACAAATGATGCAATCTCTATTGCACTCCACACTGCCCTTTCACACCTGGACAAAAGGAACACTTATGTGAGAATGCTATTCATTGACTACAGCTCAGCGTTCAACACCAAAGTATCCTCAAAGCTCATCACTAAGCTAAGGATCCTGGGACTAAACACCTCCCTCTGCAACTGGATCCTGGACTTCCTGACGGGCCGCCCCCAGGTGGTGAGGGTAGGTAGCAACACATCTGCCACTGTCACGTTCCTGACCTGTTTTCTGTTATTTTTGTATGTGTTTAGTTGGTCAGGGCGTGAGTTGGGGTGGGCATTCTATGTTTTGTGTTTGTATGTTTAGGTCAGGTGTAATTAGCCTTATATGGTTCTCAATCAGGGACAGGTGTTTGACGTTTCCTCTGATTGAGAACCATATAAAGGTAGGCTGTTCACACTGTTTGTTTGTGGGTGATTGTCTTCTGTGTCTGTGTATGTTGCACCACACGGGACTGTTTCGGTTTGTTCGTTCGTTTGATGTAGTCTGTTCCTGTTCGTGAGTTCTTCGTGTATTTATGTAAGTTCCATGTTCAGGTCTGTCTATGTTGTTTTGTTATTTTGTAGTTTGTTGAAGTGTTTTCGGTTTTTTGTCTTTACTTTAATAAACTTTGTTATGTCCACATTCCACGCTGCGCTTTGGTCCAATCCCTACTCCTCCTCTTCTTCCGAGGAAGTCTGAGGACACCCGTTACAGCCACGCTGATCCTCAACACTGGAGCTCCACAGGGGTGCGTGCTCAGTCCCCTCCTGTACTCCCTGTTGACCCACGACTGCATGGCCAGGCACGACTCCAACACCATTAAGTTTGCAGACGACACAACAGTGGTAGGCCTGATCACCGACAACAACGAGGAAAAGGAGGACCGAGCATGCCCCCATTCTCATTGATGGGGCTGTAGTGGAGCAGGTTGAGCGCTTCAAGTTCCTTGGTGTCCACATCAACAACAAACTAGAAAGGTCCAAACACACCAAGACAGTCGTGAAGAGTGCACGACAAAGCCTATTCCCCCTCAGGAAACTAAAAAGATTTGTCATGGGTCCTGAGATCCTCAAAAGGTTCTACAGCTGCAACATCGAGAGCCTCCTGACTGGTACGGCAATTGCTCGGCCTCTGACCACAAGGCACTACAGAGGGTAGTGCGTGCGGCCCAGTACATCACGGGGCTAAGCTGCCTGCCATCCAGGACCTCTACACCAGGCGGTGTCAGAGGAAGGCCATAAAAATTGGCAAGACCCCAGCCACCCTAGTCATAGACTGTTCTCTCCCGCAATGCAAGCGGTACCGGAGTGCCAAGTCTAGGACAAAAAGGCTCCTCAAAAGTTTTTACCCCCAAGCCGTAAGACTCCTGAACAGATAATCAAATGGCTACCTGGACTATTTGCATTGTGTTGTGAGGCACATTGTTCGCGATAATGCAATGAACTAAGGCATGTTTGCAGATTTCTAGACATATTCGTTTGACTTTCTATCCTTGTTTTAGCCATTTTATTCTGACTGTTTTATGTCCAAGTATTTGCTCACATTTATTTAAAACTAAAAAAAATTGTACTATAACTGTTCCAGACTTCTTTTGAACCTTTTTAATTTGAAAAGCAACGGCCAGCTTCATCACAGAGAGGAAGTGAAATGCATTCTGATTGCGCAACATTTCAACATGCAGTCGCGAGAAAAAAGCAGTAGGCCTGCTGATGTGACTGTTGGAGAGAGGGGGGTCTCAGCTTTCTGTAGGTATGACATTTATGTATGACATTCATTTTTCAACTTTCAATATTGACCGTTTTAGCACGATTCGGACAAAAGTATACTATCTTTTGATATAGTAACAGATACTGACTGTTACTTTAACCCCCCTTTGTTCAGGGACACATTATTCCATTTCTGCTAGTCCCATGTCTGTGGAACTTGTTCAGTTTATGTCTCAGTTGTTGAATCTTGTTATGTTCATACAAATATTTACACATGTTAAGTTTACTGAAAATAAACGCAGTTGACAGTGAGAGTTTATTTGTTACTTTTGTTGCTATACTTATTATATGTGGGGAAGCGCTCATCTGCCATTCAAGGTGATTGCATAGGTCTGTAGTAAAGCCTAGGCTATGGCGCGTGGGAAGCACGCATCTGCCTTTCAAGGCCTATAGAGGCGACATCATTGGGTGGTATGCTTTAAAGTTAAGACATTCCATTTCATTGGTTACATTGTTGGTCATCACTAGAGGGTTAAATCACAAAACAGGATCAACTATATGAAAAAACATATTTTCTAATTCATCATAATGTAACGGCTGTCAATGTCGTTCTCCTCCTCGGACGAGGAGGAGCATGGATCGGACCAAGATGCGGAGGGATAAGTGTTCATTATTTAATGACAAAACAACAAAGCACTTCAACAAACGTGACAAACCCGAAACAGTCCTGTGTGGCCCAAACGCTGACACAGGAACAAACACCCACACCACACAAGTGAAACCCAGGCTGCCTTAGTATGATTCTCAATCAGGGACAACGATAGACACCTGTCTCTGATTGAGAATCATACCAGGCCGAACACAAAATCCCAACATAGAAATAGAAAACATAGACTGCCCACCCAAAACTCACGCCCTGACCAATAAACAACTACAAAACAAGAGAAAACAGGTCAGGAACGTGACATAACCCCCCCCTTAAGGTGCGAACTCCGGGCGCACCAGCACAAAGTCTAGGGGAGGGTCTGGGTGGGCATCTGACCACGGTGGTGGCTCAGGCTCTGGGCGAGGTCCCCACCCCACCATAGTCACTCCCCGCTTCCGTATCCCCCTCCCAATGACCACCCTCCAACTAAACCCACCTAAATGAAGGGGCAGCATCGGGATAAGGGGCAGCACCGGGATAAGGGGCAGCAGCTCCGGGCTGAGGGACGGCAGCTCCGGGCTGAGGGACGGCAGCTCCGGGCTGAGGGACGGCAGCTCCGGGCTGAGGGACTCTGGCAGGTCCTGGCTGAGGGACGGCAGCTCCGGGCTGAGGGACGGCAGCTCCGGGCTGAGGGACTCTGGCAGGTCCTGGCTGAGGGACTCTGGCAGGTCCTGGCTGAGGGACTCTGGCAGGTCCTGGCTGAGGGACTCTGGCAGGTCCTGGCTGAGGGACTCTGGCAGGTCCTGGCTGAGGGACTCTGGCAGGTCCTGGCTGAGGGACTCTGGCAGGTCCTGGCTGAGGGACTCTGGCAGGTCCTGGCTGAGGGACTCTGGCAGGTCCTGGCTGAGGGACTCTGGCAGGTCCTGGCTGAGGGACTTTGGCAGGTCCTGGCTGAGGGACTCTGGCAGGTCCTGGCTGGCGGCTGGCTCTGGCGGATCCTGGCTGGCGGCTGGCTCTGGCGGATCCTGGCTGGCGGCTGGCTCTGGCGGATCCTGGCTGGCGGCTGGCTCTGGCGGATCCTGGCTGGCGGCTGGCTCTGGCGGATCCTGGCTGGCGGCTGGCTCTGGCGGATCCTGGCTGGCGGCTGGCTCTGGCGGATCCTGGCTGGCGGCTGGCTCTGGCGGATCCTGGCTGGCGGCTGGCTCTGGCGGATCCTGGCTGGCGGCTGGCTCTGGCGGATCCTGGCTGGCGGCTGGCTCTGGCGGATCCTGGCTGGCGGCTGGCTCTGGCGGATCCTGGCTGGCGGCTGGCTCTGGCGGATCCTGGCTGGCGGAAGGCTCTGGCGGATCCTGGCTGGCGGAAGGCTCTGGCGGATCCTGGCTGGCGGAAGGCTCTGGCGGATCCTGGCTGGCTGGCTCCGGCAGCTCCTGACTGGCTGGCAGCTCCTGGCTGGACGGCTCTGGCTGGTCCTGGCTGGACGGCTCTGGCTGGTCCTGGCTGGACGGCTCTGGCTGGTCCTGGCTGGACGGCTCTGGCTGGTCCTGGCTGGACGGCTCTGGCTGGTCCTGGCTGGACGGCTCTGAAGGCTCGGGACAGACGGGCAGCGCTGGGCAGGCAGACAGTTCAGACCACGCTGGGCAGGCAGGCAGTTCAGACCACGCTGGGAAGGCAGACAGTTCGGGCAGCGCTGAGCAGGCAAGCAGCGCAGGCGGCGTTGGGCAGACGGCCGACTCTGACCTGCTGAGGCGCACAGTAGGCCTGGTGCGAGGTGCCGGAACTGGAGGCACTGGGCTGGAGACACGCACCACAGGGAGAGTGCGTGGAGGAGGAACAGGGCTCTGGAAACGCACTGGAAGCCTGGTGTCGGCACTGATGGTACTGGGCTGGGGTGGGAAGGTGGCGCCGGATCTACCGGACCGTGAAGGAGGACACGCGCTCTTGAGCACCGAGCCTCCCCAACCTTACCAGGTTGAATGGTCCCCGTAGCCCTGCCAGTGCGGCGAGGTGGAATAGCCCGCACTGGGCTATGCAGGCGAACCGGGGACACCACCTGCAAGGCTGGTGCCATGTACGCCGGCCCGAGGAGACGTACTGGAGGCCAGATACGTTGGGCCGGCTTCATGACATCCGGCTCGATGCCCAACCTAGCCCTCCCAGTGCGGCAAGGTGGAATAGCCCGCACTGGGCTAAGCACGCGTACTGGGGACACCGTGCGCTTTACCGCATAACACGGTGTCTGACCAGTACGACGCCCTCTCACTCCACGGTAAGCCCGGGGAGTTGGCTCAGGTAACCAACCCGGCTTCGCCACACTCCCCTTTAGCCCCCCCCCCCAAGAAATTTTTGGGTGAGCCTCTCGGGCTTCCAGCCGCTCTGCCTTGCTTTAGCCTCATACAACCTCCTCTCCGCTTTCGCTGCCTCCAGCTCCGCTTTGGGGCGGCGACACTCCACTGGCTCTGCCCAGGGTCCTTTACCGTCTAGGATCTCCTCCCAAGTCCATTCCTCTTTTCCCCATTGCTGTTGTTCCTGCCTTCCTTCTCCACTCCGCTTGATCCTGGTTTGGTGGGTGTTTCTGTAACGGCTGTCAATGTCGTTCTCCTCCTCGGACGAGGAGGAGCATGGATCGGACCAAGATGCGGAGGGATAAGTGTTCATTATTTAATGACAAAACAACAAAGCACTTCAACATACAAAACAACAAACGTGACAAACCCGAAACAGTCCTGTGTGGCCCAAACGCTGACACAGGAACAAACACCCACACCACACAAGTGAAACCCAGGCTGCCTTAGTATGATTCTCAATCAGGGACAACGATAGACACCTGTCTCTGATTGAGAATCATACCAGGCCGAACACAAAATCCCAACATAGAAATAGAAAACATAGACTGCCCACCCAAAACTCACGCCCTGACCAATAAACAACTACAAAACAAGAGAAAACAGGTCAGGAACGTGACACATAATAAGATAAACCTGGAAGAGGCATGGCATAACTGAGTGGTATATGGTATAACTGAGTATTATGTGGTATAACTGAGTATTAAAACATAATGAACCATATCTAACTACTGATGTAGCTTTCTCAATGTAGTTTATCATATTACTAGTACTACATAAACTGAGATTGATACCAGAGCACCAGTCTAACCTATTGTAATTCATAAACAATAGTTTGTTTTATATTGAGAAGATATCAATACACAAGATCGAAACGCTGACAATAATGGTGCTGCCCATGCTAAAATTGTCTTTTGGCCACCTGAGGCCGCTGTAACTTTACCACAGCTTACACAGCTCAGCTGAAGCATTTTGGTTAACCCAAAACCCAGGCTAGAGGGGCTGAGTGAATGTGGGCTGGACTCTGTGGAGGGGGGCCATTGTGTGAGAGATGCCGTAGAAGGACAGAGTACCTGCCTTGGGATCCAGGAACACTCCTACTCTGGAGGACTGAGGGCCTGATACTTCAGTTGTAACATTATTGTGTGTGAAACAATAACCATCCCTAGAGCACTCTAAACTCCAGGGCTTGTCATTGTATCAAAATAAGGTGTCCCCTCCTTGTCTCTTAATGTCTTTATATGACACTGCTGTATCAGTACCATCACTTAATTCAACCTCCCAGTAACATTGCCTGCCTGTATCCAGTGTCTGTGAATACTGTGCTATTGCTGTTATTATTTTAGGATTGTGTCAGACTGTTTACTTCAGGGTAAAGAGACTCACATTGTAAGAACTATTCTCTGGTCTTGGGCTCTGGAGGTGGCTGTAAAATACCCGTGTTCACTACAGACACACATTCACACAGAGAGGGAATATTATCATCGTACCATATTCTAGGGCCCTGCATTTTTCACAATCATGTCACATGATCTGGATTCAAAATATGTATTTAAAGCTTTTTCATCAAACTGTCCCCATTTCTTTTTATGTCAGACGGTTAAGCATCATCCTCAGACAATTGCTTTTATTTTTGTTGTAATTCTAATTTCTGGATAAGGCTTAAAATACACAATACATCTTGCTATGTCACATGATTGCGCAAAACACAGGGCCCTACATATTACACATACACGTATAAAGTGATGGCTGTAGGACCTTTCATTGGTCTAAAGTAGACTCGCCAACCAACCAATCAATCAAACTTTATTGTCCCTAAAGTGAAATTTGGTTGGTGAGCAGGGGTTACATGATACAAATTGTCCATATAAAACTTGAGAGCGTTAAGAGTTTTAAGTAAAGCGTTTTAGTATTTTAGTTTTTACAACCCACCTGGAGTGGTGATCTTGGTCCATTCTCCTTTAAGGAAGTCTTCTAGTTTTTTTTCTCAGCTCAGACACAGACTTGCTCACATCTCCAAAGTATTGAAGAGGACGGACAACGATGATGGGTACGTCTGAAGATTCACTAGGACTGATAACTCTGGAGAGAGAGCGAGGCAGAGAGAGAGGGCCAGAGAGAGAGATAGAGAAAAATAAACATCATAGTTTCACATTATTTTAAGTTCATTTTCATATCATATTCAGGGGGGTATTTGGCAGGGTCAATTAAGGTGCACTTCTAGCTCTAAGTCAGTGTTACATGTAATATGTTATTGCAACATTTAACAAGGTAGTATAGTTACCTGAAGAACATGGATGTGATCCTCTGTTTGTGAGAGCTCCTCCAGTTCAGCACCTCTCCTCAGCTATCTCCTGCTCCAGGAGTCCTTCAGCTCACCTCACTCTTCTCCTGGGCTCTGATCAGCTCCTTCATCTCAGAGTTCCTTCTCTTCATGGAGCAGATCAGCAAAGATCCTCTCACTGGCCTCCACTGCTGCCTTTGAAGAGCGCTGTTAGAACAGAGAGAGAGAGAGAGAGAGAGAGTGAGAGAGATAGATAGATATATAGATAGATAGATAGATAGATGATTGATAGATAGATAGATAGATGATTGATAGATAGATAGATAGATAGATAGATAGATAGATAGATAGATAGATAGATAGATAGATAGATAGATAGATAGATAGATAGATAGATAGATAGAGAAAAGAAAATAGAAGGTTCTACGTTAAGCAGTCTATTCCCTCTCCAACTAGGAGCCCAGATAGGCTGTTCCTCACATTGTGACTCAGATTAGAGAGAGTGGCATCTCTCTCTCACTGGTTGCTTTGAGGAGGGAAGTGAAATGGTGCATCTCCCTCTCTGGTCAATCATAACACTCACCTTGAGAGATTCCATAGCCTGTTGGAGCTCCTTAAGCACCATCTTTCCTGGACTCTTTGCTAGACCTTCTACTGACTCATCCCCAGCTGGCTCTGTGGAGAAACTTCACTAAGCTATCAGTATTTATGTGTCCAGTAGTTCAATAGTAGAGTAAAGTAACATATAGGGTAGGGATACACATCTAGAGGAAGTCCCTCAAGAAAAAGTATATGTTGTTTGTTAAAAAGGCCAGTCAATCACCTGTAAATCACCTAACACACAGTTGAATGATTATAGTTTTTACAGTACAAGTATCAAGGAGTCTGAACTTTGAACTCATAAAAGGGAATTCAGAATGATAATGGAGTTTGACTTAAGAAAACTGTGATACTTGGATAGTTTAGGTTTCATGTTCAATCTAGGTTTTGATTTCATTTGAATAACTCTGTTTCTTTCTTTCTCCTATTCAAGCAGACAGTATTACCTTTTACACATTTCGTTGTGTTACAGCCTGAATTTAAATTGAAATGTTATGTCACTGGCCTATACACAATACCCCATAATGTCAAAGTGGAATTTTCTTTGTAGAACATTTTAGAAATTAATACAGAAATTCAAAGCTGAAATGTTTTGAGTCAATAAGTATTTAACCCCTTTATAAAAAAACAGATGCTGAATATCACTTTGAGCATGGTGAAGTTATTAATTAGGCTTTGGATGGTGTATCAATACACCCATTCACTACAAAGTTACAGCCGTCCTTCCTAACTCAGTTGCCGTAGAAGAAGGAAACTGGTCAGGGATTTTACCATGAGGCCAATGGTGATTTTAAAAAGTTACAGAGTTTAATGGCTGTGATAGGAGATAACTGAAGATGGATCCACAACATTGTTGTTACTCCACAATACGAACCTAAATGACATAGTGAAAAGGGGGATGCCTGTACAGAATAAAATATTCCAAAACATGAATCCTGTTTGTAAACAAGGCACTTAAGTACCCCAAAAAAATGTGGCTAAGAAATTAACTTTATGTCCTGAATGCAAAGCGTTATGTTTGGTGAAAATTCAACACAACACACCACTCTTCATATTTTAAAGCATGGTGGTGTCTGCATCATGTTATGCTTGTCATCGGCAAGGACTAGGGAGTTTTTCTAGGATTAAAAGAAAAGGAATACAGCTAAGCACAGGCAAAATCCTAGAGGAAAACCTGGTTCAGTGTGCTTTCCAACAGACACTGGGAGACGAATTCACCTTTCAGCAGAACAATAACCTAAAACACAAGGCTACACTGAAGTTGCTTACCAAGACGACATTGAATGTTCCTGAGTGGCCTAGTTAGGGTTTTAACTTAAATCGGCAACCTATGGCAGGACTTGAAAATGGATGTCTAGATACAGTATGATCAACAACTAACTTGACAGAGCTTGAAGAATTTTAAAAGAATAATTGGAAAATATAGTCCAATCTAGGTGTGCAAAGCTCTTAGAGGCTTACCCCCAAATAATCACAGCTGCAATCGCTGCCAAAGGTGTTTCTACCATGTATTGTCTCAGGGAGTGAATACTTCTTTTTCATTATTAAAAAAATTATGTTAGAATTTGTCTTCAACTTTGACATTACAGAGTATATTGTGTAGATCGTTGACCAAAATGACAATTAAATCCATTTTAATCCCCGTTTGTAACACAACAAAATGTGGAAAAGGTCAAAAGGTTAAATAAACTAAAGTAAAAGAAAAATATTTTAAAAAGAGATAGATAAATCCAATAAAAAATAACAAAATGAACCCAATAAAATAACAATAATGAGGCTATATACAGGGGGTACCGGTACCCAGTCAATGTGTGGGGGTACAGGTTAGTCGAGGTAATTTGTACATGTAGGTAAGGGTAAAGTGACTATGCATAGATAATAACTAGCGAGAAAGCAGCAATGTAAAAACAAAGGAGGGGGGTCAATGCAAATAGTCCAGGTGGCCATTTTTGTATTTGTTCAGCAGTCTTATAGCTTGGGGGTAGAAGCTGTTAAAGAGCCTTTTGGACCTAGACTTGGTGCTCTGGTACCGATTGCCGTGCGGAAGCAGAGAGAACAGTCTATGACTTGGGTGACTGGAGTCTTTCCCTTCCTCTGACATCGCTTAGTACATAGGTCCTGGATGGCAGGAAGCTTGACACCAGTGATGTAGTGGGCTGTACACATTACCCTCTGTAGCGCCTTACAGTCAGATGTCGAGCAGTTACCATATCAGGCGGTAATGCAACCGGTCAGGATGTTCTCGATGGTGCAGCTGTAGAACTTTTGAGGATCTGGGGACCCATGCCAAATCTTTTCAGTCTCCTGAGGGGTAAAAGATGATGTTGTGCCCTCTTCACGACTGTCTTAGTGTGCTTGGATCATGATAGTTTGTTGGTGATGTCGACACCAGGGAACATGAAACTCTCAACCCGCTCCACTACAGCCCCGTCGATGTGAATGGGGGCCTGTTCGGCCCACCTTTTCCTGTAGTCCATGATCATCTCCTTTGTCTTGCTGACGTTGAGGGAGAGGTTGTTGTCCTGGCACCACACTGCCAGGTCTCTGAACTCCTCCCTATAGGCTGTTTTATCGTTGTCGGTGATCAGGCCTACCACCGTTGTGTTGTCAGCAAACTTAATGATGGTGCTGGAGTCGTGCTTGGCCATGCAGTCGTGGGTGAACAGGGAGTACATGAGGGGACTGAGCACGCACCCCTGAGGGGCCCCCGTGTTGAGAATCAGCATGGCAGATGTGTTGCCTCCCCTCACCACCTGGGGCCGGCCTGTCAGGAAGTACAAGATCCAGTTGCAGAGGGAGGTGTTTAGTCCCAGGGTCCTTAGCTAAGGTGGGCACTATGGTGTTGAATGCTGAGCTGTAGTCAATGAACAGCATTCTCACATAGTTCCCTTTGTCCTGGTGGGGAAGGGCAGTGTGGAGTGCATCATCTGTTATTGCGCCATCTGTGGATCTGTTGGGGCGGTATGCGAATTGGAGTGGGTCTAGGTTTTCCGGGACGATGGTGTTGATGTGAGCCATGACCAGCCTTTCAAAGCACTTCATGGCTACCGACGTGAGTGCTACATGGCGATAGTCATTTAGGCAGGTTACCTTCACTTTCTTGGTCTGCTTGAAACATGTAGGTATTACAGACTCGGTCAGGGAGCGGTTGAAAATGTCAGTGAAGACACTTGCCAGACTTGGTCCGCGCATGCTCTGAGTACACGTCCTGGTAATCGGTCTGGCCGGAAAAATATATATATATATACGAAAAATATAGATGAAAACTCTCTTGGTTGATAGTGTGGTCTACAGCTTATCATGAGATACTCTACCTCAGGCGAGCAATACCGTGAGACTACCCCTCATCTTACTGGAGATAGTTGTTCTGTCCTGCCGATACACGGAAAACCCAGCCAACTGTATATTATCCGTGTTGTCGTTCAGCTCCGACTCGGTGAAACATAAGATATTACAGATATGTCCCATTGGTCGGATAGTCTTAAACAGAACTCATCCAGATTATTGCACGTTGACCAATAGAAAGCATGGTAGAGGCGGGTTACCCACTCGCCCACTCGCTGACAAATTCTCACAAGGCACCCTGATCTCCGCCCCCCTGTATTTCCTTATTTTCTTCATGCGAATGACGGGGATTTAGGCCTTGTCTGGGAGCAGCATTATATCCTTCACGTCAGACTCATTAAAGAAAAAATCTTTGTCCAGTTTGAGTTGAGTAATCGCTGTTCTGATGTCCAGAAGCTCTTTTCGGTCATACGAGATGGTGGCAACAACATTATGTACAAAATGAGTTACAAACAATGCGAAAAAACACACAAAATAGCACAACTGGTTAGGAACCCGTAAAACGGCAGCCCCCCCTCCAGTGCCATTCTTTCGAATCAGTGTGTTTTGTTTGCAATGAAACTGTCCCTGTTGGCAAATAATTAAATCTGAGACGTCATTAGGAATCTGAGCATGGTACTTTCAAAAGTTAGGCCTACCTTTCAACCCCAGACAGAGTAGGCCTACCTTCCAATCCCAGACAGAGTAGGCCTACCTTCCAACCCCAGACAGAGTAGGCCTACCTTCCAACCCCAGACAGAGTAGGCCTACCTTCCAACCCCAGACAGAGTAGGTCTACCTTCCAACCCCAGACAGAGTAGGCCTACCTTCCAACCCCAGACAGAGTAGGCCTACCTTCCAACCCCAGACAGAGTAGGCCTACCTTCCAACCCCAGACAGAGTAGGCCTACCTTCCAACCCCAGACAGAGTAGGCCTACCTTCCAACCCCAGACAGAGTAGGCCTACCTTCCAACCCCAGACAGAGTAGGTCTACCTTCCAGCCCCAGACAGAGTAGGCCTACCTTCCAACCCCAGACAGAGTAGGCCTACCTTCCAACCCCAGACAGAGTAGGTCTACCTTCCAACCCCAGACAGAGTAGGCCTACCTTCCAACCCCAGACAGAGTAGGCCTACCGACACAGAAAAATGAAAGCTTTAACTGCTTGCTACCCTTCTTCCATGGCTTAACCAAAAGTGTTTCCCTGAAAGCAGGCTGGACTCAGGGTTGTAATATCCATTGCAGCTTGTAATGCAGCCTAGTTTTATTTACACCATCCCAGCAGCTATCTTAAAAAATTACTTTCATCTGTGCTTCTCCGAGCATGCACTTTGTAGACTATAGCTTATAGGCTATGGATCATTTGATTGAGACCACACTAAATAGCACTTGGTATTGTGTGCCCAGCAGAGAATCAGAGATGAGGGGCAGCATCGGGCACACATCGATATACAGCCTAATAAGCAACTCATTTTCTAAAGCATTAAGCAATAGTTAAATTCATCAATTACAAATGACATGACCTTCCCCTGGACTAGATTTTAAAAACACTAAACCCTCCCCCTGACTGAAATTGAAAATGCATGAGCCTCCCCCATTTTCCTCCAGGTCTCCATTATGTAAATTTCGATCCATCGTAAATTTACATAAATCTAGTTGTAAGGCACATCATTTACACTAGTTGGGTTTTTCAGAGTCAATGCATTACAGTTCCACTAGAGGGAGCTATTGCACTGTACATGAGACAGAAGAGGAAGAGAGACACCATTCACTGTTTTCAATGTCAATGAACTTATCCACCATATTTGGATGAGCATAGAATATTCTAGCCTACATGATGGCCTGACAGGAAAAAGCAGGACCCTCCCTGGTGATCAAAATAAAAATAATTGTTGCTCCCTGTGACCCAAAGAGAAAATATTACGACACCCCAATTTTCTTCGCACCCCCTTCCAATAAAAAACATCAGGTCCCTCAAGGGATTGTAGGACAATTTGGAAACTGTCAAATGACTACACTACCCATATATGGTCAGCACTGCTCTACTGAGACTCTTTGCAAATAAGGGCCATGAGATTTAGCCTTATGATTTGACCTAGGCCTACTACATGAGTGTGTTTGGGTTGTGGGTAGCATCCTGGTTCATGGGTAGTCCTATCAAATCATGAGAAATTTGGGACATAGTTTTTAAATGCTCTGGAGTTGAGAACTATAGCATCAATTAGGATCCAGAGGCAAAGTAGTTGAAGAGAATAACAGCACAGGGGGTTATTGAGTTGAAGATTATGTGGGGGTTTTCAATGATTGAAGGAGGGTCGCCGCTAGTGTAATGTAACAAGATTGTGATGACAATATCTGATGTCATATCCTGTTCTCTGTATGTGTATAAAGTAGGTGCAGTGGATGCAGATGGGCAGAATAACGTAGGGTTCCCAGCACTTGCCAGACGAAGTTCCACCCCAAATCACTTTCAACGGATCCATGATCCAATCCAATGCGCAGTGGATTGTGGGAAGATGAGCAGTGCGAACTAGCGGAGCTATAGAAAAAGTTCAGCTCTTCTCTACTTTATGCAAATTGCATGTGTCCACCACTGCCGTTAACCAATCAGGTGAGGAGCAGATGTTTGCTTGAAAAGCTTCCATTCATGATACATAGTTCCACCGGTCATTAGTTCCAGACAAGCACAACCAAAAGAGATGGAGGAAAGCCAATCATCGCTGTGTCTGGTTTTCCAATTCCATATGATTTGCTTTGCTAGAATACAGAGACAAAATCATAAGGTCAATGGCATGAAGGAGGATTGCAGAGATTGTTGGTGTTGATGGTAGGTGAAGAGTTTGTTTGTGCTGCCTGCCAGCTATGAACATCAAACAACCTCCACCTCAAAACTGTGATCAAACCACTAGTAAATTAAATGGTGAAATTTGCCCACCAAATAATAGAAATCACCAGTAACACGCGTTATAACATTGTAAATTCTACACTAAGCATGAATTTCCCATGTCATATGCTACCAATTGGATTATGGTATCTTGACATTACGATTCTCACATATTATAACTCATGGCTCTTTCACTATACTTGTGTCATAACATTGATGATTATAGCTCACTTCCTGTAAATACATAGACCTGCATGGACATTAACGGAGTGGCTGCGGATCCGACTTCTCTGGACCCCTCTTCCCGACAGTGAAAGGTTTCTACTTTATGCAGTCTCTGCTCTACTAGTTCAACTGCTCAGAGAACAAACTACTCAGGCGAATGGTGCTCGTCTAAATAAAGTTAGATCAAACTTAAATCAATGTGTCAGGATTTGGCCAGGATTGTTCAGGTTTTGGTCACTAGATGCCCCCATTGTGCTTTTTTTACCCTTTTGTTTTTTCCCTTGTTCCAGTTATTATTTGTACCTGTGCCTCATTTCCCTTGAAAGTATTTAAACCCTTAGAGTTCCTCAGTTCTTTTTTTCCCCTGCTGTTCTTACCACTTTGTGGATTTTTCCTTGTGTCTTGGAGGATATACATTTTTTCTCTTGGAATTACTTTTGACGTTGTGGATTTATATTTTTTGCCTGAAGATCTTTTCCTTTTTACTTTATTAAACCACCGTCTCTAGTACTGCTGTCTCTGCCTCATCTTCTGGGTTCTGCCGACTATTAGTGGCTCAGTTTACTAAGTGACTGTTTCTCACATCGGAGACCCGAGTTCGTAACCGGGTCCTGACACAATGTCTGCAAGATCACACAATGATAGTATTCTACATAAAATAACCAAATATAATATTATGACGTTACTGTCAGTGAAAAATAGCCACATTTCTTATGAGATTTTAGGTTGATTGTGCCAATGGTCACATTTTTCTCTCATGTGGCCAGAACTCAGCCACGCCACTAGACCAAATATGTGTTTTGATTGGAACTAAACACAGGTATGCTACAGTTTAACGCCGTCTGCTGTAAAATCTGCTCATTGTACAACACTGCAGGCTAATTTGAAACAATACTGTATAACTGAAGAAGATCTAGTTGCTTATCCCCACAAAACTGATTGAGATCAAATGGTTGGTATGCAGATGCTTCATGGGAGTTTCACAGGTAAAACTTGAAGATTTATCATTAAAGATTGACAGTGAGAAATGTGAAGGGAGGTGAGGACTAAAAGGTTTGCATAAAGTAAAGGTAAAGAAACACGGGCAGAACATGATCCGGATCTTCAGCTCTGGCGAAAAGGGATCCAGGGGGCTGGACAGGGTGTATACCTACAGATCTACAGCCTCGGCCTAATAGAAAATGGCATATTCTAAATATTATCTTTTGTGTGTGTTTTTATCCTAATCTAGGAATTTATATCATTTGTTTCAGTTTCCCTAAAACCTATGGTGATAATGATAACCAAAGTGAATCACACGTTTTAAAAAATAGAGTGGAAAAGTACAGCACTAATACTACCTCTGACATGCACAATTGACCTACATTTCATCAAGTTTGTACAATGCCATATTTCTGTAATTCAGTGGTAGGTCTGTGAGCAGTATCACACGTGTGACATGACACCTGACAGGTGGAGTTAATGGTAATGGACACAATAATCAGCAGCTATAAACTATGGCCCCCTGACTACTATAAAGGGATAATCTAGGATTCAAACAACAACAAAACGGACACCCCAACACTTTCTTTTGCAAACAGCAGAGGGATGGGGCTGGAGAAATGTAACCACTCTCGCATTCATAGACAGGGCTCTGAATGTATTACAAGGACTGACCATGCATGAGATCAAAATGATAGTTTAACCATGTTTTAAAAGTATAGTGTTTGTTTACAATGTCATTTTTTACAAACAATTGTAACGGAACTCTAATTCTTCCTCCTCCTCGGACGAGGAGAGGAGAGAGGGATCGGAAGACCAATGTGCAGCGAGGTATGATGACATAATGATTTATTAACTGAAATCAAAGACGAACACGAAAAACACTTGGAAAATGACAAAACAACAAACGAACGTAGACTGACCTAAAACATGTGAACTTACATATAACGAAGAACGCACGAACAGGTACACGACTACAAACAAACGATACAGTCCCGTGTGGTAACATATACGGACACAGGAGACAACCACCCACGACAAACAATGTGAAACAACCTCCCTATGTATGTCTCTCAATCAGAGGAAAACGAAAACACCTGCCTCTGATTGAGAGCCATACAAGGTCAATTAACCCTGACACTTAACAAGGAACAAACACAGAGAATGCCCACCCAGCTCACGTCCTGACCAACAAAACAAAGCTATACAAAAGGAAAACAAGGTCAGGAACGTGACATTACCCCCCCCCCAAGATGCGGACTCCGGCCGCAAAACTCAACCTCAAGGGGAGGGTTTGGGTGGGCATCTGTCCACGGTGGCGGCTCCGGCTCTGGACGCTGTCCCCACACCACCATAGTCACTCCCCGCTTTCGTATCCCCCTCCCAATGACCACCCTCCAACTAAACCCACCTAAATGAAGGGGCAGCATCGGGATAAGGGGCAGCACCGGGATAAGGGGCAGCACCGGGCTGAGGGACGGCAGCTCCGGGCTGGGGGACTCTGGCAGGTCCTGGCTGGGGGACTCTGGCAGGTCCTGGCTGGGGGACTCTGGCAGGTCCTGGCTGGGGGACTCTGGCAGGTCCTGGCTGGGGGACTCTGGCAGGTCCTGGCTGGGGGACTCTGGCAGGTCCTGGCTGGACGGCTCTGGCAGGTCCTGGCTGGACGGCTCTGGCAGGTCCTGGCTGGACGGCTCTGGCAGGTCCTGGCTGGACGGCTCTGGCTGGTCCTGGCTGGACGGCTCTGGCTGGTCCTGGCTGGACGGCTCTGGCTGGTCCTGGCTGGACGGCTCTGGCTGGTCCTGGCTGGACGACGGCTCTGGCTGATCCTGTCTGGCGGAAGGCTCTGGCTGATCCTGTCTGACGGAAGGTTTTGGCTGATCCTGTCTGGCGGAAGGCTCTAGCGGCTCCTGTCTGGCGGACGGCTCTGAAGGCTCATGGCAGACGGGCGGCTTTGCAGGCTCAGTCCAGACGGGCAGTTCATGCGGCGCTTGGCAGACGGACAGTTCAGACGGCGTTGGGCAGACGGGCAGTTCAGGCGCCGCTGGGCAGACGGCCAGCTCTGACAGCTCGGGACAGACGGGCAGTTCTGTAGGGAGGAGACGGAGAGACAGCCTGGTGCGTGGTATAGGCACTGGCTGCGCTGGAGAGGAGGAAAGCTCTGACAGCGCTGAACAGGTGGGAGCAGCTGGAGAGAGAACCCGGAGAGACAGCCTGGTGCGGGGGGCTGCCACCGGTGGACTGGTACTTGGAGGTGGCACCGGGTATACCGGACCGTGAAGGAGGACACGTGCTCTTGAGCACCGAGCCTGCCCAACCCTACCAGGTTGAATGGTGCCCGTAGCCCTGCCAGTGCGGCGAGGTGGAATAGCCCGCACTGGGCTATGCTGGCGAACCGGGGACACCATCTGTAAGGCTGGTGCCATGTATGCCGGCCCGAGGAGACGCACTGGTGGCCAGATGCGTTGGGCCGGCTTCATGACATCCGGCTCGATGCCCAACTTAGCCCTACCAGTGCGGCGAGGTGGAATAGCCCGCACTGGGCTAAGCACGCGTACTGGGGACACCGTGCGCTTTACCGCATAACACGGTGTCTGACCAGTACGACGCCCTCTCACTCCACGGTAAGCACGGGGAGTTGGCTCAGGTATCCTACCCGGCTTTGCCACACTCCTCGTGTGCCCCCCCCCCCAAGAAATTTTTGGGTCTGACTCTCGGGCTCCCAACCACGTCGCCGCGCTGCCTCCTCATACCAGCGCCTCTCTGCCTTCGCTGCCTCCAGCTCCGCCTTGGGACGGCGATATTCCCCTGGCTGAGCCCAGGGTCCTTTGCCGTCCAGGATCTCCTCCCATGTCCATGAATCCTGGGATTTCTGCGGTTGCTGTCGCTGCCCTTTTCCCCGCTGCTTGATCCTGGTAATTTGGTGGGTGGTTCTGTAACGGAACTCTAATTCTTCCTCCTCCTCGGACGAGGAGAGGAGAGAGGGATCGGAAGACCAATGTGCAGCGAGGTATGATGACATAATGATTTATTAACTGAAATCAAAGACGAACACGAAAAACACTTGGAAAATTACAAAACAACAAACGAACGTAGACTGACCTAAAACATGTGAACTTACATATAACGAAGAACGCACGAACAGGTACACGACTACAAACAAACGATACAGTCCCGTGTGGTAACATATACGGACACAGGAGACAACCACCCACGACAAACAATGTGAAACAACCTCCCTATGTATGTCTCTCAATCAGAGGAAAACGAAAACACCTGCCTCTGATTGAGAGCCATACAAGGTCAATTAACCCTGACACTTAACAAGGAACAAACACAGAGAATGCCCACCCAGCTCACGTCCTGACCAACAAAACAAAGCTATACAAAAGGAAAACAAGGTCAGGAACATGACAACAATGGTGTAAACCAAGCTTACATTTCGTAGTTCTGTTCAGGTAACACAGCTGAACTCATGATACATTTATTATTATATATATATAAATATATATATAAATAAATAATATTTTGAAGAATATAACTTGTAAATGTCTCATGAGTCATTATTATTATCATTATTATTATAAATGAATAAGTACAAATAGTACAATGTGTTAATTTATATATACTAGCGTTTGGCGTTTGGCGTTTCTCACCAGCACTGATTTTGCACTGATTTTGCTGGTAGCTGCTTTATAGATGTTTACATTTGATTTGCAATGACTGTAATATGTAGTTGTTCTATCTACTTTCGTAGAATGTACTGACTGGATAAGTCTGCTAAATGACTGTAATGACTGTAATATGTAGTTGTTCTATCTACTTTCATAGAATGTACTGACTGGATAAGTCTGCTAAATGACTGTAATATGTAGTTGTTCTATCTACTTTTGTAGAATGTATTGACTGGATAAGTCTGCTAAATGACTGTAATATGTAGTTGTTCTATCTACTTTTGTAGAATGTACTGACTGGATAAGTCTGCTAAATGACTGTAATATGTAGTTGTTCTATCTACTTTCATAGAATGTACTGACTGGATAAGTCTGCTAAATTAGCTGTCCTAAGTAAAGTATGTAGAAAAGCGAATTTAAGTGGGACCATTCTACTACTCTTTTCAAATCACTGTAGTACGCTAATCTCAACACCCAACGGAGAACCATCAACACGGCTGGCTAGCCTATCTTCAAAGAATCATCTTCCAGAGCGAGTGGAAGTAGAGATAGCTCTGTAGTTCTGTTCAGGACAACACGACGGGTCGACAGAAGCCGGGTGATGGCAGAGGAGAGCAACAGTAGAAGACGGATGGGGACCCCTTTTGGACAATCAGAGACTTAGCATGCCGCAAAAAAGGCCCAACAACCTTTCCAAGAAGGCCTGTTCTGGCAGAAATGCACGAAGAACAAAGACATTTACACGAAAACACATTAATGATTTCTTACTCCAAATGGGCGGCAGTTCGTGTGCAAAGTATATGATTACTGTGAGAGTAGTTTCTAAAATGTACCAACGTTAAGTGTCTCTGTCTCTCTCTCGACCTCTCCATGTTTTTTGTAACAAGTCAAGGTTATGATGATTAAAAAGTTGACTGTTTATGGATTTGATAGGTAAAGACCTTTAGAGTTTAATTCGGGAGATGGTAACTCTTTAAAGAACCGCTCTCGATCACACACTTGAACCAGCGTCGTTCGGGTTAGGGGAGGGTTTGTCCGGCCGGGATGTCCTTGTCCCATCGCGTTCTAGCGACTCCTGTGGCGGGCTGGGTGCATGCACGCTGACACGGTCGCCAGGTGTACGGTATTTCCTCCGACACATTGGTGCGGCTTGGCAGGGTCGTGTTTCGGGGGACGCACGGCTCTCGACCTTCGCCTCTCCCGGGTCCATACAGGATTTGCAGCGATGGGACAAGAATGTAACTACCAATTGGATACCACAAAATTGGGGAGAAAATAAATAGATAAAATCCTCAAATCCTAATGAGTTAATTGTTACATGATTAATTTTATCGGGTAACAATTAAACATACATAGTTGATTAGATAAATAACAGTGATCAGATTACTGAAAGTAAAGTCACAACAGTGTTTAAGGCACTTGAAAGTAACATTCATTGCTGTGTCGAGTAGACGGTTGGTTAAATGTTCTTTACCTCTCCATCTTAAGCACTTGTTGTCCTCCACCATGGTTGCAGAAGCGATGGTGCCTCTTCTCTTCCTCCTACACAGGATCCCAGAAAGACAAGAGCAGTTTCTTCTTGAACGGAGGATAACAGGGAAGATGAAAATGCTGCTGCAAGATTCAGTCATAACTCTGTCAGTCTCTTTATTCTGTCTGGTAGAGCACTGAGACAACACAACTACAGTCTCTTTATTCTGTCTGGTAGAGCACTGAGGGAGACAACACAACTACAGTCTCTTTATTCTGTCTGGTAGAGCACTGAGACAACACAACTACAGTCTCTTTATTCTGTCTGGTAGAGCACTGAGGGAGACAACACAACTACAGTCTCTTTATTCTGTCTGGTAGAGCACTGAGACAACACAACTACAGTCTCTTTATTCTGTCTGGTAGAGCACTGAGACAACACAACTACAGTCTCTTTATTCTGTCTGGTAGAGCACTGAGGGAGACAACACAACTACAGTCTCTTTATCCTGTCTGGTAGAGCACTGAGACAACACAACTACAGTCTCTTTATCCTGTCTGGTAGAGCACTGAGGGAGACAACACAACTACAGTCTCTTTATTCTGTCTGGTAGAGCACTGAGGGAGACAACACAACTACAGTCTCTTTATCCTGTCTGGTAGAGCACTGAGACAACACAACTACAGTCTCTTTATCCTGTCTGGTAGAGCACTGAGGGAGACAACACAACTACAGTCTCTTTATTCTGTCTGGTAGAGCACTGAGGGAGACAACACAACTACAGTCTCTTTATTCTGTCTGGTAGAGCACTGAGGGGGACAACACAACTACAGTCTCTTTATTCTGTCTGGTAGAGCACTGAGGGAGACAACACAACTACAGTCTCTTTATCCTGTCTGGTAGAGCACTGAGACAACACAACTACAGTCTCTTTATCCTGTCTGGTAGAGCACTGAGACAACACAACTACAGTCTCTTTATCCTGTCTGGTAGAGCACTGAGCGAGACAACACAACTACAGTCTCTTTATCCTGTCTGGTAGAGCACTGAGACAACACAATTACAGTCTCTTTATTCTGTCTGGTAGAGCACTGAGGGAGACAACACAACTACAGTCTCTTTATTCTGTCTGGTAGAGCACTGAGGGAGACAACGCAACTACAGTCTCTTTATTCTGTCTGGTAGAGCACTGAGGGAGACAACACAACTACAGTCTCTTTATCCTGTCTGGTAGAGCACTGAGACAACACAACTACAGTCTCTTTATTCTGTCTGGTAGAGCACTGAGGGAGACAACGCAACTACAGTCTCTTTATTCTGTCTGGTAGAGCACTGAGACAACACAACTACAGTCTCTTTATTCTGTCTGGTGGAGCACTGAGACAACACAACTACAGTCTCTTTATTCTGTCTGGTAGAGCACTGAGGGAGACAACACAACTACAGTCTCTTTATTCTGTCTGGTAGAGCACTGAGACAACACAACTACAGTCTCATTATTCTGTCTGGTAGAGCACTGAGACAACACAACTACAGTCTCTTTATTCTGTCTGGTAGAGCACTGAGGGAGACAACGCAACTACAGTCTCTTTATTCTGTCTGGTAGAGCACTGAGGGAGACAACGCAACTACAGTCTCTTTATTCTGTCTGGTAGAGCACTGAGGGAGACAACACAACTACAGTCTCTTTATTCTGTCTGGTAGAGCACTGAGACAACACAACTACAGTCTCTTTATCCTGTCTCGTAGAGCACTGAGTGAGACAACACAACTACAGTCTCTTTATCCTGTCTGGTAGAGCACTGAGGGAGACAACGCAACTACAGTCTCTTTATTCTGTCTGGTAGAGCACTGAGGGAGACAACGCAACTACAGTCTCTTTATTCTGTCTGGTAGAGCACTGAGACAACACAACTACAGTCTCTTTATTCTGTCTGGTAGAGCACTGAGACAACACAACTACAGTCTCATTATTCTGTTTGGTAGAGCACTGAGACAACACAACTACAGTATCTTTATTCTGTCTGGTAGAGCACTGAGGGAGACAACGCAACTACAGTCTCTTTATTCTGTCTGGTAGAGCACTGAGACAACACAACTACAGTCTCTTTATTCTGTCTGGTAGAGCACTGAGACAACACAACTACAGTCTCATTATTCTGTCTGGTAGAGCACTGAGACAACACAACTACAGTATCTTTATTCTGTCTGGTAGAGCACTGAGGGAGACAACGCAACTACAGTCTCTTTATTCTGTCTGGTAGAGCACTGAGACAACACAACTACAGTATCTTTATCCTGTCTGGTAGAGCACTGAGGGAGACAACACAACTACAGTCTCATTATTCTGTCTGGTAGAGCCCTGAGACAACACAACTACAGTATCTTTATTCTGTCTGGTAGAGCACTGAGGGAGACAACGCAACTACAGTCTCTTTATTCTGTCTGGTAGAGCACTGAGACAACACAACTACAGTCTCTTTATCCTGTCTGGTAGAGCACTGAGACAACACAACTACAGTCTCTTTATTCTGTCTGGTAGAGCACTGAGGGAGACAACGCAACTACAGTCTCTTTATTCTGTCTGGTAGAGCACTGAGGGAGACAACACAACTACAGTCTCTTTATTCTGTCTGGTAGAGCACTGAGACAACACAACTACAGTCTCATTATTCTGTCTGGTAGAGCACTGAGGGAGACAACGCAACTACAGTCTCTTTATTCTGTCTGGTAGAGCACTGAGGGAGACAACGCAACTACAGTCTCTTTATTCTGTCTGGTAGAGCACTGAGGGAGACAACACAACTACAGTCTCTTTATTCTGTCTGGTAGAGCACTGAGACAACACAACTACAGTCTCTTTATTCTGTCTGGTAGAGCACTGAGGGAGACAACGCAACTACAGTCTCCTTATTCTGTCTGGTAGAGCAATGAGGGAGACAACACAACTACAGTCTCTTTATTCTGTCTGGTAGAGCACTGAGGGAGACAACACAACTACAGTCTCTTTATTCTGTCTGGTAGAGCACTGAGGGAGACAACACAACTACAGTCTCTTTATTCTGTCTGGTAGAGCACTGAGGGAGACAACACAACTACAGTCTCTTTATTCTGTCTGGTAGAGCACTGAGACAACACAACTACAGTCTCTTTATCCTGTCTGGTAGAGCACTGAGGGAGACAACGCAACTACAGTCTCTTTATTCTGTCTGGTAGAGCACTGAGGGAGACAACACAACTACAGTCTCTTTATTCTGTCTGGTAGAGCACTGAGGGAGACAACGCAACTACAGTCTCTTTATTCTGTCTGGTAGAGCACTGAGACAACACAACTACAGTCTCCTTATTCTGTCTGGTAGAGCACTGAGACAACACAACTACAGTCTCTTTATCCTGTCTGGTAGAGCACTGAGACAACACAACTACAGTCTCTTTATTCTGTCTGGTAGAGCACTGAGGGAGACAACGCAACTACAGTCTCTTTATTCTGTCTGGTAGAGCACTGAGGGAGACAACACAACTACAGTCTCTTTATTCTGTCTGGTAGAGCACTGAGACAACACAACTACAGTCTCTTTATTCTGTCTGGTAGAGCACTGAGGGAGACAACACAACTACAGTCTCTTTATTCTGTCTGGTAGAGCACTGAGGGAGACAACGCAACTACAGTCTCTTTATTCTGTCAGGTAGAGCACTGAGGGAGACAACACAACTACAGTCTCTTTATTCTGTCTGGTAGAGCACTGAGGGAGACAACACAACTACAGTCTCTTTATTCTGTCTGGTAGAGCACTGAGACAACACAACTGCAGTCTCTTTATCCTGTCTGGTAGAGCACTGAGGGAGACAATACAACTACAGTCTCTTTATCCTGTCTGGTAGAGCACTGAGACAACACAACTACAGTCCCTTTATTCTGTCTGGTAGAGCACTGAGGGAGACAACACAACTACAGTCTCTTTATTCTGTCTGGTAGAGCACTGAGGGAGACAACACAAATACAGTCTCTTTATTCTGTCTGGTAGAGCACTGAGACAACACAACTACAGTCTCTTTATTCTGTCTGGTAGAGCACTGAGACAACACAACTACAGTCTCTTTATTCTGTCTGGTAGAGCACTGAGGGAGACAACGCAACTACAGTCTCTTTATTCTGTCTGGTAGAGCACTGAGGGAGACAACGCAACTACAGTCTCTTTATTCTGTCTGGTAGAGCACTGAGGGAGACAACACAACTACAGTCTCATTATTCTGTCTGGTAGAGCACTGAGGGAGACAACGCAACTACAGTCTCTTTATTCTGTCTGGTAGAGCACTGAGGGAGACAACGCAACTACAGTCTCTTTATCCTGTCTGGTAGAGCACTGAGGGAGACAACACAACTACAGTCTCTTTATTCTGTCTGGTAGAGCACTGAGACAACACAACTACAGTCTCTTTATTCTGTCTGGTAGAGCACTGAGGGAGACAACACAACTACAGTCTCTTTATTCTGTCTGGTAGAGCACTGAGACAACACAACTACAGTCACATTATTCTGTCTGGTAGAGCACTGAGGGAGACAACGCAACTACAGTCTCTTTATTCTGTCTGGTAGAGCACTGAGGGAGACAACGCAACTACAGTCTCTTTATTCTGTCTGGTAGAGCACTGAGGGAGACAACGCAACTACAGTCTCTTTATTCTGTCTGGTAGAGCACTGAGACAACACAACTACAGTCTCGTTATTCTGTCTGGTAGAGCACTGAGGGAGACAACACAACTACAGTCTCTTTATTCTGTCTGGTAGAGCACTGAGACAACACAACTACAGTCACATTATTCTGTCTGGTAGAGCACTGAGGGAGACAACGCAACTACAGTCTCTTTATTCTGTCTGGTAGAGCACTGAGGGAGACAACACAACTACAGTCTCTTTATTCTGTCTGGTAGAGCACTGAGACAACACAACTACAGTCTCTGTATTCTGTCTGGTAGAGCACTGAGGGAGACAACGCAACTACAGTCTCCTTATTCTGTCTGGTAGAGCACTGAGGGAGACAACGCAACTACAGTCTCTTTATTCTGTCTGGTAGAGCACTGAGGGAGACAACACAACTACAGTCTCTTTATTCTGTCTGGTAGAGCACTGAGACAACACAACTACAGTCTCTTTATTCTGTAGGGTAGAGCACTGAGGGAGACAACGCAACTACAGTCTCTTTATTCTGTCTGGTAGAGCACTGAGACAACACAACTACAGTCTCTTTATTCTGTCTGGTAGAGCACTGAGGGAGACAACACAACTACAGTCTCTTTATTCTGTCTGGTAGAGCACTGAGGGAGACAACGCAACTACAGTCTCTTTATTCTGTCTGGTAGAGCACTGAGACAACACAACTACAGTCTCTTTATTCTGTCTGGTAGAGCACTGAGACAACACAACTACAGTCACATTATTCTGTCTGGTAGAGCACTGAGGGAGACAACGCAACTACAGTCTCTTTATTCTGTCTGGTAGAGCACTGAGGGAGACAACGCAACTACAGTCTCTTTATTCTGTCTGGTAGAGCACTGAGGAGACAACGCAACTACAGTCTCTTTATTCTGTCTGGTAGAGCACTGAGACAACACAACTACAGTCTCTTTATTCTGTCTGGTAGAGCACTGAGGGAGACAACACAACTACAGTCTCTTTATTCTGTCTGGTAGAGCACTGAGACAACACAACTACAGTCACATTATTCTGTCTGGTAGAGCACTGAGGGAGACAACACAACTACAGTCTCTTTATTCTGTCTGGTAGAGCACTGAGACAACACAACTACAGTCTCTTTATTCTGTCTGGTAGAGCACTGAGGGAGACAACACAACTACAGTCTCTTTATTCTGTCTGGTAGAGCACTGTGAGACAACACAACTACAGTCATCATTATTCTGTCTGGTAGAGCACTGAGGGAGACAACAGCAACTACAGTCTCTTTATTCTGTCTGGTAGAGCACTGAGGGAGACAACGACAACTACAGTCTCTTTATTCTGTCTGGTAGAGCACTGAGGGAGACAACGCAACTACAGTCTCTTTATTCTGTCTGGTATGAGCACTTGAGACAACACAACTACAGTCTCTTTATTCTGTCTGGTAGAGCACTGAGGGAGACAACACAACTACAGTCTCTTTATTCTGTCTGGTAGAGCACTGAGACAACACAACTACAGTCTCTTTATTCTGTCTGGTAGAGCACTGAGGGAGACAACACAACTACAGTCTCATTATTCTGTCTGGTAGAGCACTGAGGGAGACAACACAACTACAGTCCTTTATTCTGTCTGGTAGAGCACTGAGGGAGACAACACAACTACAGTCTCTTTATTCTGTCTGGTAGAGCACTGAGGGAGACAACACAAACTACAGCTCTTATTCTGTCTGGTAGAGCACTGAGACAACACAACTACAGCTCTGTATTCTGTCTGGTAGAGCACTGAGGGAGACAAGCAACTACAGTCTCTTTATTCTGTCTGGTAGAGCACTGAGGGAGACAACGCAACTACAGTCTCTTTATTCTGTCTGGTAGAGCACTGAGGGAGACAACACAACTACAGTCTCTTTATCTGTCTGGTAGAGCACTGAGACAACACAACTACAGTCT
>NW_024057764.1:375000-415784 GCF_016432855.1 Salvelinus namaycush | reverse complement strand
TTGTATATAGATTCTCTTTTTTTTCTTCCTTTTTTTTCTCCTACTATGTTATTGACTTGTTTATTGTTTACTCCATGTGTAACTCTGTGTTGTTGTCTGTTCACACCACTATGCTTTATCTTGGCCAGGTCGCAGTTGCAAATGAGAACTTGTTCTCAACTAGCCTACCTGGTTAAATAAAGGTGAAATAAATAAAATAAAATAAATACGATATGAGGGTAGGTTAGTGGTAGATATGTCTGTATGTAGTGTTATGATATGAGGGTAGGTTAGTGTTATGATATGAGGGTAGGTTAGTGTTTTAATATGAGGGTAGGTTAGGTTAGTGTTATGATATGAGGGGTAGGTTAGTGTTAGACATGTCTGTATGTAGTGTTATGATATGAGGGTAGGTTAGTGTTATGATATGAGGGTAGGTTAGTGGTAGACATGTCTGTATGTAGTGTTATGATATGAGGGTAGGTTAGTGTTATGATATAAGGGTAGGTTAGTATTATGATATGAGGGTAGGTTAGTGGTAGACATGTCTGTATGTAGTGTTATGATATGAGGGTAGGTTAGTGTTATGATATGAGGGTAGGTTAGTGTTATGATATGAGGGTAGGTTAGTATTATGATATGAGGGTAGGTTAGTGGTAGACATGTCTGTATGTAGTGTTATGATATGAGGGTAGGTTAGTGTTATGATATGAGGGTAGGTTAGTGTTATGCTATGAGGGTAGGTTAGTGTTATGATATGAGGGGTAGGTTAGTGTTAGACATGTCTGTATGTAGTGTTATGATATGAGGGTAGGTTAGTGTTATGATATGAAGGTAGGTTAGTATTATGATATGAGGGTAGGTTAGTGGTAGACATGTCTGTATGTAGTGTTATGATATGAGGGTAGGTTAGTGTTATGATATGAGGGTAGGTTAGTGTTATGATATGAGGGTAGGTTAGTGGTAGACATGTCTGTATGTAGTGTTATGATATGAGGGTAGGTTAGTGTTATGATATGAGGGTAGGTTAGTGGTAAACATGTCTGTATGTAGTGTTATGATATGAGGGTAGGTTAGTGTCATGATATGAGGGTAGGTTAGTGTTATGATATGAGGGTAGGTTAGTGGTAGACATGTCTGTATGTAGTGTTATGGTATGAGGGGTAGGTTAGTGTTATGATATGAGGGTAGATTAGTGGTAGACATGTCTGTATGTAGTGTTATGATATGAGGGTAGGTTAGTGTTATGATATGAGGGTAGGTTAGTGTTATGATATGAGGGTAGGTTAGTGTTATGACACGAGGGTAGGTTAGTGGTAGACATGTCTGTATGTAGTGTTATGATATGAGGGTAGGTTAGTGTTATGATATGAGGGTAGGTTAGTGTTATGATATGAGGGTAGGTTAGTGTTATGATATGAGGGTAGGTTAGTGTTATGATATGAGGGTAGGTTAGTGTTATGACATGATGGTAGGTTAGTGGTAGACATGTCTGTATGTAGTGTTATGATATGAGGGTAGGTTAGTGTTATGATATGAGGGTAGGTTAGTGTTATGATATGAAGGTAGGTTAGTGGTAGACATGTCTGTATGTAGTGTTATGAAATGAGGGTAGGTTAGTGGTAAACATGTCTGTATGTAGTGGTATGATATGAGGGTAGGTTAGTGGTAGACATGTCTGTATGTAGTGGTATGATATGAGGGTAGGTTAGTGTTATGATATGATATGAGGGTAGGTTAGTGGTAGACATGTCTGTATGTAGTGGTATGATATGAGGGTAGGTTAGTGTTATGATATGATATGAGGGTAGGTTAGTGGTAGACATGTCTGTATGTAGTGGTATGATATGAGGGTAGGTTAGTGGTAGACATGTCTGTATGTAGTGGTATGATATGAGGGTAGGTTAGTGTTATGATATGAGGGTAGGTTAGTGTTATGATATGAGGGTAGGTTAGTGTTATGAAATGAGGGTAGGTTAGTGTTATGATATGAGGGTAGGTTAGTGGTAGACATGTCTGTATGTAGTGTTATGATATAAGGGTAGGTTAGTGGTAGACATGTCTGTATGTAGTGTTATGATATGAGGGTAGGTTAGTGGTAGACATGTCTGTATGTAGTGTTATGATATAAGGGTAGGTTAGTGTTATTATGTGAGGGTAGGTTAGTGTTAGACATGTCTGTATGTAGTGTTATGATATGAGGGTAGGTTAGTGTTATGATATGAGGGTAGGTTAGTGTTATGATATAAGGGTAGGGCAGTGTTAGACATGTCTGTATGTAGTGTTATGATATGAGGGTAGGTTAGTGTTATGATATGAGGGTAGGTTAGTGTTATGATATGAGGGTAGGTTAGTGTTATGATATGAGGGTAGGTTAGTGTTATGATATGAGGGTAGGTTAGTGTTATTATATGAGGGTAGGTTAGTGTTATGATATGAGGGTAGGTTGGTGTTATGATATGAGGGTAGGTTAGTGTTATGATATGAGGGTAGGTTAGTGTTATGATATGAGGGTAGGTTAGTGTTATTATATGAGGGTAGGTTAGTGTTATGATATGAGGGTAGGTTAGTGTTATTATATGAGGGTAGGTTAGTGTTATGATATGAGGGTAGATTAGTGTTATTATATGAGGGTAGGTTAGTGTTATGATATAAGGGTAGGTTAGTGTTAGACATGTCTGTATGTAGTTTTATGATATGAGGGTAGGTTAGTGTTATGATATGAGGGTAGGTTAGTGTTATGATATGAGGGTAGGTTAGTGTTATGATATGAGGGGTAGGTTAGTGTTATGATATGAGGGTAGGTTAGAGTTATGATATGAGGGTAGGTTAGTGGTAGACATGTCTGTATGTAGTGTTATGATATGAGGGGTAGGTTAGTGTTATGATATGAGGGTAGGTTAGTGTTATGATATGAGGGTAGGTTAGTGTTATGATATGAGGGTAGGTTAGTGTTATGATATGAGAGTAGGTTAGTGTTATGATATGAGGGTAGGTTAGTGTTATGATATGACGGTAGGTTAGTGTTATGATATGAGGGTAGGTTAGTGCTATGATATGAGGGTAGGTTAGTGGTAGACATGTCTGTATGTAGTGTTATGATATGAGGGTAGGTTAGTGTTATGATATGAGGGTAGGTTAGTGCTATGATATGAGGGTAGGTTAGTAGTAGACATGTCTGTATGTAGTGTTATGATATGAGGGTAGGTTAGTGTTATGAAATGAGGGTAGGTTAGTGTTGTGATATGAGGGTAGGTTAGTGTTATGATATGAGGGTAGGTTAGGTTAGTGTTATGATATGAGGGTAGGTTAGTGTTATGATATGAGGGTAGGTTAGTAGTAGACATGTCTGTATGTAGTGTTATGATATGAGGGTAGGTTAGTGTTATGATATGAGGGTAGGTTAGTGTTATGATGTGAGGGTAGGTTAGTGTTAGACATGTCTGTATGTAGTGTTATGATATGAGGGTAGGTTAGTGTTATGATATGAGGGTAGGTTAGTGTTATAATATGAGGGTAGGTTAGTGGTAGACATGTCTGTATGTAGTGTTATGATATGAGGGTAGGTTAGTGATATGATATGAGGGTAGGTTAGTGTTATGATATGAGGGTAGGTTAGTGTTATGATATGAGGGTAGGTTAGTGCTAGACATGTCTGTATGTAGTGTTATGATATGAGGGTAGGTTAGTGATATGATATGAGGGGTAGGTTAGTGATATGATATGAGGGGTAGGTTAGTGATATGATATGAGGGTAGGTTAGTGATATGATATGAGGGTAGGTTAGTGGTAGACATGTCTGTATGTAGTGTTATGATATGAGGGTCGATTAGTGTCATGATATGAGGGTAGGTTAGTGGTATGATATGAGGGTAGGTTAGTGTTATGATATGAGGGTAGGTTAGTGTTATGATATGAGGGTAGGTTAGTGGTAGACATGTCTGTATGTAGCGTTATGATATGAGGGTAGGTTAGTGTTATGATATGAGGGTAGGTTAGTGTTAGACATGTCTGTATGTAGTGTTATGATATGAGGGTAGGTTAGTGTTATGATATGAGGGTAGGTTAGTGTTATGATATGAGGGTAGGTTAGTGTTATGATATGAGGGTAGGTTAATGTCATGATAGGTTGTTGCCCCCTGGACCAGGTAAGGTTGTTGCCCCCTGGACCAGGTAAGGTTGTTGCCCCCTGGACCAGGTAAGGTTGTTGCCCCCTGGACCAGGTGAGGTGGCTGCCCCCTGGACCAGGTAAGGTTGTTGCCCCCTGGACCAGGTGAGGTGGCTGCCCCCTGGACACAATTGCACACACTGTATATAGACTTTCTTTTGGTTGCAGAACACTTAGTCAGTTTACAGAACACCTTGTCAGGGTACAGAACACCTTGTCAGGTTACAGAACACCTTGTCAGGTTACAGAACACCTTGTCAGGTTACAGAACACCTTGTCAGGTTACAGAACACCTAGTCAGGTTACAGAACACCTTGTCAGGTTAAAGAACACCTTGTCAGGTTACAGAACACCTTGTCAGGTTACAGAACACCTTGTCAGGTTACAGAACACCTTGTCAGGTTAAAGACCTCCCTTGTAAAGTTACAGAACACCTTGTCAGGGTACAGAACACATTGTCAGGTTACAGAACACCTTGTCAGGTTAAAGAACACCTTGTCAGGGTACAGAACACCTTGTCAGGTTACAGAACACCTTGTCAGGTTAAAGAACACCTAGTCAGGTTACAGAACACCTTGTCAGGTTAAAGAACACCTTGTCAGGTTACAGAACACATTGTCAGGTTACAGAACACCTTGTCAGGTTAAAGAACACCTTGTCAGGTTACAGAACACCTTGTCAGGTTACAGAACACCTTGTCAGGTTAAAGAACACCTTGTCAGGGTACAGAACACCTTGTCAGGTTACAGAACACCTTGTCAGGTTACAGAACACCTTGTCAGGTTACAGAACACCTTGTCAGGTTAAAGAACACCTTGTCCGGGTACAGAACACCTTGTCAGGTTAAAGACCCCCCTTGTAAAGTTACAGAACACCTTGTAGGGGTACAGAAGACAATGTCAGGTTACAGAACACCTAGTCAGGTTACAGAACACATTGTCAGGTTACAGAACACCTTGTCAGGTTACAGAACACCTTGTCAGGTTACAGAACACCTAGTCAGGTTACAGAACACCTTGTCAGGTTACAGAACACCTAGTCAGGTTACAGAACACCTAGTCAGGTTAAAGACCCCCCTTGTAAAGTTACAGAACACCTTGTAGGGGTACAGAACACTTTGTCAGGTTACAGAACACCTTGTCCGGGTACAGACCCCCCTTGTAAAGTTACAGAACACCTTGTCAGGTTACAGAACACCTAGTCAGGTTACAGAACACCTAGTCAGGTTACAGAACACCTAGTCAGGTTTCAGAACACTTTGTCAGGTTACAGAACACCTAGTCAGGTTTCAGAACACTTTGTCAGGTTTCAGAACACTTTGTCAGGTTTCAGAACACTTTGCCAGTTTACAGAACACTTTGTCAGGTCACAGAACACCTAGTCAGGTTACAGAACACCTAGTCAGGTTACAGAACACCTAGTCAGGTTTCAGAACACTTTGTCAGGTTTCAGAACACTTTGTCAGGTTTCAGAACACCTTATCAGGTTACAGAACACCTTGTCAGGTTACAGAACACCTAGTCAGGTTAAAGAAAACCTAGTCAGGTTACAGAACACCTAGTCAGGTTAAAGAAATCCTAGTCAGGTTACAGAACACCTAGTCAGGTTACAGAACACCTAGTCAGGTTACAGAACACCTTGTCAGGTTACAGAACACCTAGTCAGGTTACAGAACACCTAGTCAGGTTACAGAACACCTAGTCAGGTTACAGAACACCATGTCAGGTTACAGAACACCTAGTCAGGTTACAGAACACCTTTTCAGGTTACAGAACACCTAGTCAGGTTACAGAACACCTTGTCAGGTTACAGAACACCTAGTCATGTTACAGAACACCATGTCAGGTTACAGAACACCTAGTCAGGTTACAGAACACCTTTTCAGGTTACAGAACACCTAGTCAGGTCACAGAACACCTAGTCAGGTTACAGAACACATTGTCAGGTTACAGAACACCTAGTCATGTTACAGAACACCTAGTCAGTTTACAGAACACCTTGTCAGGTTACAGAACACCTCGTCAGGTTACCGAACACCTAGTCAGGTTACAGAACACCTTGTCAGGTTACAGAACACCTAGTCAGGTTACAGAACACCTAGTCAGGTTACAGAACACCTAGTCAGGTTACAGAACACCTTGTCATGTTTCAGAACACCTAGTCAGGTTACAGAACACCTTGTCAGGTTACAGAACACCTAGTCAGGTTACAGAACACTTAGTCAGGTTATAGAAACCCTCATCAGGTTACAGAACACCTAGTCAGGTTACAGAACACTTAGTCAGTTTGCAGAACACTTAGTCAGTTTACAGAACACCTCGTCAGGTTACAGAACACCTCGTCAGGTTACAGAACACCTTGTCTGGTTACAGAACACCTCGTCAGGGTACAGAACACCTTGTCAGGTTACAAAACACCTAGTCAGGTTACAGAACACCTAGTCATGTTACAGAACACCTAGTCAAGTTACAGAGCACCTTGTAAAGATACAGAACACCGAGTCATGTTACAGAACACTTTGTCAGGTTACAGAACACTTAGTCGGTTTACAGAACACCTAGTCAGGTTGCAGAACACTTAGTCGGTTTACAGAACACCTAGTCAGGTTACAGAACACTTAGTCAGGTTGCAGAACACTTAGTCAGGTTACAGAACACTTTGTCAGGTTACAGAACACCTAGTCAGTTTACAGAACACTTAGTCAGGTTGCAGAACACTTAGTCAGGTTACAGAACACCTTGTCAGGTTACAGAACACCTAGTCAGGTTAAAGAACACCTTGTAAAGTTACAGAACACCTTGTCAGGTTACAGAACACCTAGTCAAGTTACAGAAGTTACCACAACCCCTAGAGTTAGCAGGTATAATGTAACAGTAGGTTTGTCTATTCTGTTCCGTAACTGTGTGTGTGTGTGTGTGTGTGTGTGTGTGTGTGTGTGTGTGTGTGTGTGTGTGTGTGTGTGTGTGTGTGTTCCAGGCACCCCAGTTGTCATCATGGTGTCTTTTAGTCTGGCAGTGTTATTGTTGGTGATCAGCCTGCTCATAGTCTACAGATGGAGATACAAGGTCACAGGTGAGAAACACACACACACACACACACACACACACACACACACACACACACACACACACACACACACACACACACACACACACACACACACACACACACACACACACACACACACACACACACACACACACACACACACACACACACACATACACACAGGCCTATAAAATTAGAGTAAGTTTCTAATACAGTCGCTTTGGTGCATTTTTCACATCATCCCTAACATGTGCAAAATAATAAGTGCATTTCTCAGAACGTCATTGAGTCATTGTTCACGAACAAGGTCGTCAAAATGTTTAGGCATGTTGTCAATGTAACTGTGTACTTTGACAGTATTACCTGATGTAAACTTAGGCTACAGTTTGGATGACAGTTACTGTATTGAAAATGCACAATGCTGCACTTCTATGGCATATATCAATTTCAACAGTACTATTTACATATTACTGTATGTGGGTTATTGATTGAAAGAGACTGGACAACCCAAGGGGCACAAAGGAAAAAAAACTCAATTAGAAAGAAACACAGGAAACCACCCCTAAGGCACAACTTTGCCTGCAGCACTATTGTGCTGTCTCTACACATCCAGACGTTCCTGTCTGTCGGCCCACATATTCTCATCCACATCACACCGGATATTTTCCCTTCCAATGCAACGTGGAAAGAATCTTTTGGAATGCCTTATCCATCCTCTGCAGGCGTCTACTGTGATGTCCTCACATGCTGCATCCATTGCAGCCAGCAGGGTCATCTGTGTGTGTGGCTGACGATCGTACACCTTCCACCTCCATGCTGAAAAGAACTCCTCAATTGGGTTAAGGAATGGTGAATAAGGTGGGAGGAATTCTATGAGCATCCTCGGGTGGGTCGCAAACCATTGCCTTATGATGTTTGATCGATGGAAACTCACATTATCACAAATGACCACATACTTTGGCAAATCCTCTCTAAACAGACCCCTCTCATCATCAGGGATGAGAGCCCTGTAGAGAGGCTCTAAAAAGTTGAGTAGATGCTGGGTGTTGTATGGCCCTATAAGGGGGATATGGGTTAGGACACCATGCTCCGAAATAGCAGCACACATGCTGATATTTCCTCCCCGTTGGCCTGGCAAATCCACAGTAGCTCTGTGACCGATGATATTCCGACCCCGCCTTCTGCATTTGGTCAGGTTGAAGCCAGCCTCATCCACGTATACAAAGTTGTGAGAGGGTTCACTTGATTCCAACTCCATTATACGCTATATCCCAGAACACACAGTTGAATTTGTTGTGACATAAAATGTACATATATTGCATGTTCCTTCCACAGCAATGGAAATGTGTGCAGTTTATGCTTACTGTACAATGTATCACTATAACATGTTGCTGTAAAGTAGTTACATAGATATATGTTTTACCTGTACATACTGGTACCGTAGCTCCTTAACTCTGTCCTCATTCCTTTGGAATGGTACACGGTACAGCTGTTTCATTCTCATCTGGTTTCTATGCAGCACCCTGTCGATGGATGAGATGCTAACCGTATGGATGTTTTCAAAGACATCGTTGTCTTCTATAATGGTCCTTTGTATTTCCCTGAGTCTCATGGCATTGTTTGCTCGGACCATGGTGCAAATAGCCTCCTCCTGTTGAGGTCTGAAAAGGCGTCCTCTGCCACCGGTTTGAGGTAATCTTGCAGTCCTATGTGGGGAAAAATGCAGTGATGCATCGCACACTTTCACATAGACAAAAACTATGCGAACACACATTTTACTGTAAAACATACAGGTGGGTGCATGTAAGGTGCTGTATGTATCTGTATAGAGTATATTTCTGTATGCTGTGAAATACAAGTGGACTACTGTAATATGAAGCATTGTAGGAAGTATACAGTATACTGCTTATATACAGTAACAGTGCACTGTACATTGGTGGACATACCTGTTCTCTCTTCGAAACGTTTGAACTATTGAGGACACGGTTGATCTCCCAATATTCGGCTGCACCCTTCGACCCGCCTCAGCCATTGTAAGGCCATGATTGACAACATGGTCTACAATAGTGGCCCTTATGTCATCAGATATGCGCCTATGTCCTCTTCTGCCTCTTCCTCTGTTTTGCCTTCCACCACGCATCCTTGCTCCTCTTCTTCCTCCTCTTGGCTGTTGACCCTGTTCGTTTCCTGGTCCATCCATTATTGGAAAATTGCAACTCTGTGTTGCGGTCTGTCTATATTTGCTTGCCAATTGATTCTTCATGAGATGCACCTTTGAGCAATTTAGACAACTGGTTGATTGTTGGTTGAACTAACACTTTACATTCCTTCATGAGTGAGGGTCAATTTCACCTGCACGATTCATCAATTCACGTTTTTGTACAAAAGGTCTAATAGAAATGTGTAAAACTGTGCTTGACAGTTTATGACAAATAGTTCAACAATTTTGCATGTAATGGCTTATGCAAGGAACTAATGCCTAGATGTTTTGAGGGGTAAGACTATTCAACAGAGAACCATCTACTATATTTTGATCAACATGACATGAGCAATTGATAATGTGGAAAAAAGCTGACACTTGTACATTATCAATTGCAATTTGTTCAAAGGAATAAGAAATTGCGTTAATGATGTGCACAAGTGACTAGATGATTTGGAATTTGTACAAGTAGTATCAAGAATTGCACTTTTGATCTAAGAAATGCACCAAAGCGACTGAGAAAAACTGTATCAATGTTCATACATTTAAATTAATCTAATCGTTCTGCAACCCAGAGTTTGTAAAGTTCTGGTTTCAATGAAACAGACAGAATTCCCAGCTTACAATAGTCAAATCAATGTTTATTCACGAGAGCACTCTCCAGTTCATATTCAAAGACATCCATTTTATACCATGCTCCTTACTTACGCACACACATGCACACGAACATTGGGAGAGTTAGCTTCTTCTCCAGAGTTCTCACCACTGTTTATCACTACCCAGCCGACAGTTCCATTCCCCCGAGATTAGGGAAACCTGGAGGGGTACTCCCTGTCCTATCATACATTTCTCAGAGCTCTAGCCGGGTCGGTTCAAACACAGTTTAATTGTTCTCTGTGTTTTCTTAGTCATACACACATTCCTCTCTTTCCCTCAACCTAGTTGGACTTATGTTTAATACTTTCATTATTCCTTATACATTATTATCGTTATCATTATCCATTCCTTATACATGCTACATAACCTCTAATCCCTAATGGTTAAGTTTCCGGGTAGAATTATTTAATCATTATCTTTAACCTTATAAATTATTTGATCACTTCCCCTTTTTTTACAATCTCTCAGTTTTCCTTTCAGATAAAACAATTAACATAATATCCACATCATCATTTGTCCCTGGTTGAGAAATAGAGAATGAATAGTCACTGAGGAGTGTCTGAGCCTTGCCTGATTCTATGTGTCTGTGTCTGTGTCTGTGTCTGTGTCTGTGTCTGTGTCTGTGTCTGTGTCTGTGTCTGTGTCTGTGCCTGTGTCTGTGCCTGTGCCTGTCTGTGTGTCTGTCTCTCTCTCTCTCGCTCTCTCTTCCTGTCTCTCTCTCTTTCTCTCTCTCTCTCTCTGGTGAGTGATGTGTGTGTGCTGTGTTCCACAGGATCTGTCTCTTCAACACACAGAGTGAGCCCAGACACAGGAAACAATGAAGGGGTCAGTGTCTGTATTTAAATTATTATTTTTTGACTGAGTGATGTCATCGAGTGTGTTTTATTTTGTCATACTATTGTCCCCTCTTCCTCTACTCCCCTCTCTCATAATCTCTCTCTCTCTCTCTCATTATCTCTCTCTCTCTCATTATCTCTCTCTCTATCTCACTCACTCACTCTCTCTCTCTCTCTCTCTCTCTCTCTCTCTCACTCTCTCTCTCTCCTCCTCCTCTCTTACTTCTAATCCTCCCTCTCACTTCCTCCTCCTCTCCAGGGTTGTCATGGTGACGGTGACCATGAGGAGATAATGGAGCGCCCCCTACAGTCAGACTCAGATGCTGCGACCTCCACCATCTATGCCACCGCCAACTTACCCACAAGCTACTCTGACTCTCCCCACTACGCCAGCGTCAACTTCCACAAGAACCCCAGTGGCCCCAACGAAGCCACTGACACCATCACTAAAGAGGGCAGCTGCCCCAATGAGGCCAACGCTGCCATTACTACAAAGGGCACTTCATCATGTGACTATGCTACTGTGAGCTGTCAAAGCCCCACCTACTCTACTGTCAATCATCCACTCTGCTCCTCTTAGGCTCCTCCCATCCACTCCACGGGCAGCATACCCATAGACACTTGAGTCACTGGCAACCAATCACAAGATACATACACTCACAGTCACTTAGCTACTTCCTGTTCTCTCAGTGACAGTGAGTTTGCATGTCTTGCCCGGTTGAGCGGAGGTATCACTTTATGGGCAATTTAGGAGCTCGGATGCAAACTCCAAATGTCCTGCTCAAAACTGACAGTGATATAGGGCTGGAGTCAACAAACTCCAAATGCCCTGCTCAAAACTGACAGTGATATAGGGGTGGAGTCAACAAACTCCAAATGCCCTGCTCAAAACTGACAGTGATATAGGGGTGGAGTCAACAAACTCCAAATGTCCTGCTCAAAACTGACAGTGATATAGGGGTGGAGTCAACAAACTCCGCCATCGCAGTTTAAATTGTTCAATATGAGTGCAGCCACCCAGTAGATTATGATGATGATGATGAGCATTATAATAATTATAATTATAATTTTATTGTGACGTTATTTTGTCTTAATTGCATTTATGATTGTACATTGTGTCTGGACCAGGGGGATGTGTTGTGTTAAGGGGAATGTGTCTGGACCAGGGGGATGTGTTGTGTTAAGGGGAATGTGTCTGGACCAGGGGGATGTGTTGTGTTAAGGGGAATGTGTCTGGACCAGGGGGATGTGTTGTGTTAAGGGGAATGTGACTGGACCAGGGGGATGTGTTGTGTTAAGGGGAATGTGTCTGGACCAGGGGGATGTGTTGTGTTATGGGGAATGTGTCTGGACCAGGGGGATGTGATGTGTTAAGGGGAATGTGTCTGGACCAGGGGGATGTGTTGTGTTAAGGGGAATGTGTCTGGACCAGGGGGATGTGATGTGTTAAGGGGAATGTGTCTGGACTAGGGGGATGTGTTGTGTTAAGGGGAATGTGTCTGGACCAGGGGGATGTGTTGTGTTAAGGGGAATGTGTCTGGACCAGGGGGATGTGATGTGTTAAGGGGAATGTGTCTGGACCAGGGGGATGTGTTGTGTTAAGGGGGATGTGACTGGACCAGGGGGATGTGATGTGTTAAGGGGGATGTGACTGGACCAGGGGGATGTGATGTGTTAAGGGGAATGTGTCTGGACCAGGGGGATGTGTTGTGTTAAGGGGAATGTGTCTGGACCAGGGGGATGTGATGTGTTAAGGGGAATGTGTCTGGACCAGGGGGATGTGTTGTGTTAAGGGGGATCTGACTGGACCAGGGGGATGTGATGTGTTAAGGGGAATGTGTCTGGACCAGGGGGATTTGATGTGTTAAGGGGAATGTGTCTGGACCAAGGGGATATGATGTGTTAAGTGGAATGTGTCTGGACCAGGGGGATGTGTTGTGTTAAGGGGAATGTGTCTGGACCAGGGGGATGTGATGTGTTAAGGGGAATGTGTCTGGACCAGGGGGATGTGTTGTGTTAAGGGAAATGTGTCTGGACCAAGGGGATGTGTTGTGTTAAGGGGAATGTGACTGGACCAGGGGGATGTGTTGTGTTAAGGGGAATGTGTCTGGACCAGGGGGATTTGTTGTGTTATGGGGAATGTGTCTGGACCAGGGGGATGTGTTGTGTTAAGGGGAATGTGTCTGGACCAGGGGGATGTGTTGTGTTAAGGGGAATGTGTCTGGACCAAGGGGATGTGTTCTGTTAAGGGGAATGTGTCTGGACCAGGGGGATGTGATGTGTTAAGGGGAATGTGTCTGGACCAGGGGGATGTGTTGTGTTAAGGGGAATGTGTCTGGACCAGGGGAATGTGTACAGTCGAGGACACTCATCAGAACGTTGCAAGATGTTTTTGGTTTAATATAAATCTGTCATCATTTTATTGTGATGGTTTTATAATGTGATTTTATCTTAATTGTATATAGTTTTGTTTATTCTTCACTAAATAAAAAAAATCGATCTGACTTCTCTAGACCCTCCTTCTGACAGCATAGATCATCTATTATATTATATCAACAACCCAAGACTCCACCTACCAAACCCTCAACACAACAACCCAAGACTCCACCGACCAACCCCTCAACACAACAACCCAAGACTCCACCTACCAAACCCTCAACACAACAACCCAAGACTCCACCTACCAAACCCTCAACACAACAACCCAAGACTCCACCTACCAAACCCTCAACATAACAACCCAAGACTCCACCTACCAAACCCTCAACACAACAACCCAAGACTCCACCTACCAAACCCTCAACACAACAACCCAAGACTCCACCTACCAAACCCTCAACACAACAACCCAAGACTCCACCTATCAAACCCTCAATACAACAACCCAAGACTCCACCTACCAAACCCTCAACATAACAACCCAAGACTCCACCTACCAAACCCTCAACACAGCAACCCAAGACTCCACCTACCAAACCCTCAACACAACAACCCAAGACTCCACCTACCAAACCCTCAGCATAACAACCCAAGACTCCACCTAGCAACCCCTCAACACAACAACCCAAGACTCCACCTACCAAACCCTCAACACAACAACCCAAGACTCCACCTACCCAACCCTCAACACAACAACCCAAGACTCCACCTACCAAACCCTCAACACAACAACCCAGGACCCCACCTACCAAACCCTCAACACAACAACCCAAGACTCCACCTACCAAACCCTCAACACAACAACCCAAGACTCCACCTACCAAACCCTCAGCATAACAACCCAAGACTCCACCTACCAAACCCTCAACACAACAACCCAAGACTCCACCTACCAAACCCTCAACATAACAGACCCAAGACTCCGCCTACCAAACCCTCAGCATAACAACCCAAGACTCCACCTACCAAACCCTCAACACAACAGACCCAAGACTCCTCCTACCAAACCCTCAACATAACAACCCAAGACTCCACCTACCAAACCCTCAACATAACAGACCCAAGACTCCTCCTACCAAACCCTCAACATAACAACCCAAGACTCCACCTACCAAACCCTCAACATAACATACCCAAACTGAAATGATGACACCATTACATTGACACAGAGACAGGAGAGTGTTAGTAAAATGTTATTCTTTGTAACATTTGTACTTTTAGAAATCCATTCTGCACCATACTTTCTCAATCACTGTAAACATATGTGGATCAATATAATAAAATATATTGACACTAGGGGGGGGCCATTTCCACTTTGTAAAAATTCGTTCCCAAATTAAACTGCCTCGTACTCAATTCTTGCTCGTACAATATGCATATTATTATTACTATTGGATAGAAAACACTCTCTAGTTTCTAAAACCGTTTGAATTATTTCTCTGAGTGAAACAGAACTCATTCTGCAGCACATTTCCTGTCAGGGAGTGAGATTTCAGAAATCGAGGTCCCTGTTCTGAGGTCAGTTTATAAGTCCCCATGTAAGCCATCGGGCTACATGCACTGCATACGCCTTCTTCTAGATGTCAGTAAGCGGGGAGAATTTGAATGGAGTGGATTGCGCAATCTGGGCCACTATAAATGATCATGGAACGGAAGTACCATTCTTTTCAACGGGACATCTGGCGCAAGAGGACATCACAATGGCGTCCTGCAAACGCTTTCGTTTTAGCAGTTCTATATCTCCGGTCATGTTTTTATTCATTATAGGTGTTAAAGACATCATAAGGTAGTTAACCCTTTCATGCGTGAGTTCCAAATATCTCTAACGGTCGCCCCAGCGTGAGTTGTTTTATGCACGTGATGTTAGAACGTTCTCTCCAATTCCAGAATGTGATTGTTATGTAACAGTACATTTAATCTGCGCTGCCCTCAAACCAAAGCACGCCGCCTGTTTTATTTGTCAATTTTAAATTATTTTCTAAACAGTTTATTTTATAATAACAGTTTGAAATGAGGTGTGTTCCGCCTCATTCATTCACATAAAAGTAGTCATTTTTACTTTTGCGGACCAATTAATTCTTTTTGACATTTCTGACCCGGACAAAATTCCCCAAACACTTCTCAATTGTTTGTGCAGTTCAAGTCTGCAGACATTTACTCATCTGCCGTCCTGCATACACGTGTTCATATTTTCCACCTGTCGCCTGCACCGCAATCAAAGTTGTTTTCGTTACCAATAATAACTTTGGAAATGAGTGCGTTTATATCAAAGTGCCTTATTACGTTATAATAGTTTCTGCATGTCGTTATGTCGTTTCTACTGTAGCATCATGTTTTGTGTATATTCCTTATAACCGCGGACACGCGATGTAACGTTACTCATTTCATAACATGTATGGTGTTATACTCAATGCTTAGGTATCTAGCTACAGTCTTATTAGCTCTGGAAAACAATGCTAATTGCGTCACGGATGTATTAGCATGTGTTGTATGTTGAAGCTACCCTGGCCTTTTGACTCCCAAGTGGCACAGCGTCTCAGTGCTAGAGGCGTCACTACAGACACCCATCTTCAAATCCAGACTGCGTTTCTATCAAAGTAAGTGCCTAATTACGTTATAATAGTTTCTGTGTCGTGTTATACCGTTTCTACTGTAGCTCACTGTGTGTATGGAGCATAATATATTTGTGTATATTCCTTATAACCGCGGACACGCTAGGTAACGTTACTTTTGTTACTCACCTTTTTATGGTGTTATATTCAATCGTGCTTATGTAGCTAGTTACATTATTCTATTAGCTCTGTAAAACAATGCTAAATGCGTCAGAAGTATTGGCATGTTGTATTTTGACGCTACCCTGGAAAAATATATTATACCACTTGGTCGTTTTCTGAGTTCATTCCACAAAGCTGTTTATCATGTCAGCCTTATCCACTGCCCCCATTTTGAGGTAATAGTCAAGCACGCAGTCTGGTTTGATGTTTCTCTGTCTGGTTGTTTTCTCTCTCCCGTCAGGTGGTTCACCTTCCCTGTGGCCAACATTGCTGGTTGCTGTATGGACAGTGGAGAGGACATGGACGTCTCGTTTGTCATGGCACTTTACTGCCAGCTGTTGACATCTCTTGTTTTGTATAACGGGTCATTTAGGATGGCAGTAGCGTTGATGATGAAATGCAGTCATAGCAGCAGAACTAGGAAGCAGTCTTGGGAAAAGAGGGTGGCAAAGAAGGGAGTTGCAAACATAGGATCTCTGCTCCAGTATTCTCTTAGGGAGTTCTTCTTTACTGTCACCAGGAATGTATACATTTCACTAATTGTGGTTGTCCCCCCACTCCTGGTGTAACAGTATAACTTTACGTCCGTCCCCTCGCCCATACCTGGGCGCGAACCAGGGACCCTCTGCACACATCAACAACAGTCACCCACAAAGCGTCGTTACCCATCGCTCCACAAAAGCCGCGGCCCTTGCTGAGCAAGGGGAACCACTACTTCAAGGTTTCAGAGCAAGTGACGTAACTGATTGAAACGCTATTAGCGCGTACCCGCTAACTAGCTAGCCATTTCACATCCGTTACACTGGCTCTCTCTTATCCTGTAGCTCCAAGGCATAGCGATTGGTCTCTACTATGTCTCCCACCAGCTCCTCTGTCAGAAACAACTTGAAGCACTCTGCCTCAGATGGAAATGGCAAGGGGCGTTGCACTCCAGACTGAGACTCGTCAACACAAACAGCAGGGCCAGGAGGGGTGAAATGGCTTGCAGCCTTCCAGCTACCACAGAACTCCTGTACTTCATCCACTGTCAGTCTGCCACCATCACCACCAGCATCTTCTAATGGAACTGGGACTTTGTCAGTGGACAAGGGGTCCTCAGATTCAGGGTTCTCAATGGCTACAAGGTTGGGGGGCAGCTCCTCACTGTCAGAATCTGATTCCTGACTTTCATACTCAGACTCAAAATCTCCAGAATTTGCACATTTGTGAGTTGTCTCCTTTTGAAAGTTATTGCTAATGCTACAGCTTAGCTCACTATCTACATACATAAACAACAACACTGAATGGTTTAGAGTGAGGGGGTACGTGGTTGACTGCCGGCACGCGCCACTTGTCTCAATAAATCACTATCAGAAAATGTTTTGTGTGGCAATTATTTGTGTATTTACTGTTTTATTCACATGTTTTCAATTCTATGTGACAAATCATGCATTCCGATTCTTGCACAGATTGTAATGGGCACATATTATGTGTGTAAAATACTTTTTTGAAGGTTGTATTGATTATGATGAGCTAAGCTAATTCCAGCTGTGTAGCCATGTTTGTTGACATACAATGCATTCTGGGTTTCACGTAATCGTCTGTTTGACCAAAGATGTTATAACAAAATGAGGTGAGTAAGAGTTCACTCATTTTTTGAGGACTTCCGGAAATGAAGGGTGGGATGTGAACGACAGTGATTGACACACCCCTTCAACATGCATACTATAAACAGACCAAACTCATCTTGTCTTCTCTTATTATCTTCGGTTTCTGTGAGGAACAAATGCATGGCTGCGCGCTGAAACTAATCGTCGGATTACTTTCGATTTCAAAAGTGTTTTACCTAATTATTTCGATCAATGGTGAGCTCAAATGCTGATTGTTGCGTCATTCGAAACTGGCCGTTCTAAACGAGCGTTCTAAATGAGTGTTCTAATCACACGGGTGTGATCGTACGCTTCAGGGACCACTGTAGAACGATCACACCCGTGTGATGGTACGTGTGAAAGGGTTAATTTAAACCGACTTATAGCAGTTTATATCAGTTTATTGCGATTTTCCTGGATTTCTTTGTGACGCGCTTTCACTAGTTGGGCACCTCTCCAGTGGGTGGCTATCGTTAGCTGCTTTTTCCACATGAGAAGAGGACATCTTTCAACCAAAAGACGATTGTTCTGGAGAAAGGACACCTTGCCCAAGATTCTGATGGAAGCTCGGCAAATAGTAAGCAATCTTTATGTTGTTAATTCGTATTTATGTTGACAAATGTCAAATAATAATTCCGCCATGAATTTCGGTGCGGTCTCGCTTTAGCGCACGCTGTATGCTGAAGTAACGTTAATTTTAAAAATGTAACACAGCGATTGCATTAAGAACTAATTTGTCTTTCATTTGCTGTCCAACTTGTATTTTTTAGTCAAGTTTATGAATAGTTTTCGATTAGAATAGGTGCCTCTCCAAGATGGCGCTGGACAGATTGCTTGAAGTTTTGGCCACTAATCACATTGTATAACCACGATTTGTGCCGCTAAATATGCACATTTTCGAACAAACTCTATATGCATTGTGTAATATGATGTTATAGGACTGTCATCTGAAGAATTCTGAGAAGGTTAGTGAAAAAATTAATATATTTTGGTGGTTTATACGTTATCGCTATTTTTTGCTTGAATCAATGCTGTTGTGATGTTTGCTATTGTGGTAAGCTAATATAACGCTATATTGTGTTTTCGCTGTAAAACACTTAGAAAATCTGAAATATTGGCTGGATTCACAAGATCTGTGTCTTTCATTTGCTGTATGCTGTGTGTTTTTAAGAAATGTTTTATGATGAGTAATTAGGTAATACACGATGGTCTCTGTAGTTATTCTAGTCGCTTTGGTGAGAGTTGTGATGGTGGCTGCAATGGTAAACTATGATTTATACCTGAAATATGCACATTTTTCTAACAAAACATATGCTATACAATAAATATGTTATCAGACTGTCATCTGAGGAAGTTGTTTCTTGGTTAGTGGCTATTTATATCTTTATTTGGTCGAAATTGTGATAGCTACCTATGCAGGAAAAAAATGGTGGACAAAAAAAGTTGTGTCTTTTGCTATCGTGGTTAGCTAATAGATTTACATATTGTGTCTTCCCTGTAAAACATTTTAAAAATCAGAAATGATGGCTGGATTCACAAGATGTGTATCTTTCATTTGGTGTCTTGGACTTGTGATTTCATGAACATTTTATTATATGATATCCCTGTGGCTTTAGGCTAGGCTATGCTAGTCAGCTTTTTTGATGGGGGGGATCCCGGATCCGGGTTTGTGAGGCGTTAGAGGTTTAATTATATTGTCATCATCTCAACAATGTGTTCCTCCTCTGCTGAAACAAACATGGTAACTTTAGAACAGAGAAGTTGACAGGTTTCACACTTAGTCACCACAGCTAGCTGAGTTCTCTTGTGGTTTAGAAGTCTATCCTCCGGCCGGTTTGAACCAGTTTCACTCTGCAGCACATATAGACCTGCAGACACTGAGGACACTACAGAGAAATCAACAGGATGTGTAGGATAATGCCCACCCCCTTCACAACCACCATCACATTTTAGTCATCACTACAACCTCCGTCTCTCTGACATAGGGGAGGGGAGTAGTCGTGGAAGAAAGATCATTTCAGAAACACTCTGCTGTCAAACTAGTAGCTGACAGACAGCTGTTGTGGACCTGAACTAGCATGTAGGATAGTAAAGTAACTTTAACAGTATAGTAACTGTGATAGTAAAGTAACTTTAACAGTATAGTAACTGTGATAGTAAAGTAACTTTAACAGTATAGTAACTGTGATAGTAAAGTAACTTTAACAGTATAGTAACTGAGGAGTAACTGTCCAGAATGAAGATACTCCATGTTGTCTCCTGCTGTCTCCTCTCAGGTGAGTTCTCTCTCTCTCTCTCTCATATATGTATGTAGTAAACAAGGAAATGAACACATGTATTTAAGTAGCAGAAAGGTTAATAGTGCTGAGCTTGATTCTTATGATAATGCACAAATAAGACTGTAGCAGTATCATAATACAATCTATACATATGTACACAAGGGGAATTTACACAAGATAAACTAAGATTGATATGTACAGCAGGGAATATATTAGTGAGCTACGTCAAGAATCCAGTATATAAATTAAATATGTGGTGTATAAACAGTGTAACTAAAATACAGTATCGATTTTGACATGTAAACCTCCTCCAACATGTGTGGGGGATACAGGCCAGCAACGTCACTACAGAACACCAAACAATACATTCATTGCACTATAACGGTGACAAACGGTGCCCCCACTGTTGAGATGTACAAACTATGGCATAAATGTGTCATATACACATGGTTAGCAGTGTAACGGCTCTCGTCGAAAGGAGTGGACCAAAGCGCAGCGTGGAAAGTGTTCATGATTTTTATTTTCAAAAAACACTCAAACAAAATAACAAATGCGAAAACGAACGTGAATAGTTCTCTCAGGCACAGACACTAAACAGAAAACAAAATCCCACAAAACCCAAAAGGAAAATGACAACTTATATGTGATCCCAAATCAGAGACAACGATAGACAGCTGCCTCTGATTGGGAACCACACACGGCCAAAAACAAAGAAAAAGAAAATATAGACTTTCCCCCCCGAGTCACACCCTGACCTAACCAAACATAGAGACTAAAAAGGATCTCTAAGGTCAGGGCGTGACAAGCAGATGTTAATGCTTGTGCTTCTAGTTCCGACAGTGCAGTAATATCTGACAAGTAATCTAACAAGTACTCCAACAATTCCCCAACAACTACCTAATACACACACATCTAAAGGGGTGAATGAGAATATGTACATATAAATATATGGATGAGCGATGGCCGTGCGGCGTAGGCAAGGTGCAATACATGGTATACATATGATATGAGTAATGTAGGATATGTAAACATTATTAAAGTGGCATTATATAAAGTGGCCATATACCATATACAAAGTGGAGTCTCAATTCAACCGCTCAGACACGAGACGTATGTGGCAGGGTCTACAGGAAATCAAGGACTACAAAAAGAAAACCAGCCACGTCACGGACACCTACGTCACTGTCACGCGGGACTAGGTGGGTGAAAGAATCAGACGCAGAGAGAGAGCCACTTGGGAAAAAATATTCCATTTTACTTATTCACAAAAATAGATAAGCCCAAACATCCAGGGCGCAGAGAAACACTTGAATACCCAAAACACACACACGTAACCAAAAGACAATCCCGCACAAAACAAGGGCGGGTCAAACTCCTAATTATAGGGAAGCTCATTTACGAAAACAAAACCACAGGTGCAACTAATAAGACAAAACAAACAGACAAACGAAAAAGGGATCGGTGGCGGCTAGTAGGACGGTGACGACGACCGCCGAGCACCGCCCGAACAGGCAGGGGAGCCAACTTCAGCAGAAGTCGTGACAGTAACCCCCTCCTGACGCGCGGCTCCCGCAGCGCGCCGCCACCGGCCTCGAGGACGACCCGGTGGGCGAGGTGCCGGGCGATCCGGGTGGAGGCGGTGGAAGTCTCTCAGTAGAGAAGGATCTAAAATGTCCCCCACCGGTACCCAGCATCTCTCCTCCGGACCGTACCCCTCCCAGTCCACGAGGTACTGTAGGCCCCTCACCCGGCGTCTCGAGTCCAGAATGCCACGTACTGTGTATGCCGGGGACCCCTCAATCTCCAGAAGGGGTGGAGGGACCTCAGGCACCTCACCTTCTTGCAGGGGACCAGCCACCACCGGCCTGAGGAGAGACACATGAAACGAGGGGTTAATACGGTAATACCTAGGGAGTTGTAACCTATAACACGTTTATTCTCCTCAGGACTTTAAACGGCCCCACACACTGCGGCCCCAGCTTCCGACAGGGCAGGCGGAGAGGCAGGTTTCGGGACGAGAGCCAGACCCTGTCCCCCGGTGTGAACACGGGGGCCTCACTGCGGTGCTGGTCAGCGCTCCTCTTCTGCCGTTGTCCCGCTAACTTTAGCGATTCCTGGACGGCTTTCCAGGTGTCCTTGGAGCGCTGTACCCATTCTTCTACCGCAGGAGCCTCGGTCTGGCTCTGATGCCATGGGGCCAGGACCGGCTGGTAACCTAACACACACTCAAACGGGGACATGTTCGTTGAGGAGTGGCGGAGGGAGTTCTGAGCGAGCTCAGCCCAAGGAACATACCTCGCCCACTCACCAGGCCGGTCCCGGCAATCTGACCGCAGAAACCTGCCCACATCCTGGTTTACGCGCTCCACCTGCCCATTACTCTTGGGGTGAAAACCTGAGGTCAAGCTGACCGAGACCCCCAGTCTCTCCATAAACGCCCTCCAAACTCTGGACGTGAATTGGGGGCCCCGATCAGAAACGATGTCCTCAGGCACCCCATAGTGCCGGAAGACATGGGTAAACAAGGCCTCCGCAGTCTGCAGGGCCGTAGGGAGACCGGGCAACGGGATGAGACGGCAGGACTTAGAAAACCGATCCACAACGACCAAGATCGTAGTACTTCCCTGGGACGGGGGAAGATCGGTAAGAAAGTCCACCGATAAGTGTGTCCACGGCCGTTGTGGAACGGGGAGGGGCTGTAACTTCCCTCTAGGCAAGTGCCGAGGAGCCTTGCTCTGAGCGCACACCGAGCAGGAGGAGACATAAAATCTCACGTCCTTAGCCAACGTGGGCCACCAGTATCTCCCTTTAAGACTCCGCACTGTCCTCTCGATGCCAGGATGACCCGAGGAGGGGAGAGTATGAGCCCAATGGATTAGCTTATCCCGGACCCCCCCCGGCACGTACTGAACCCCCGCTGGACAGTTAGGGGGGGGGTCTGCTCTAACCGTGAGGCTCTCTCTATCTCCGCGTCCACCTCCCATACCACCGGTGCCACGAGACATGAAGGTGGAATGATGGGAGTTGGCTCAACGGACCGCTCCTCGGTATCATAGAGGTGGGACAGCGCGTCGGCTTTGGTGTTTTGGGAGCCTGGTCGGTACGAGATGGTGAACTGAAACCGGGTGAAAAACATGGCCCATCTAGCCTGACGCGGATTTAGTCTCCTCGCTTCCCGGATGTACTCGAGATTACGATGGTCAGTCCAGATGAGAAAAGGGTGTTTCGCCCCCTCAAGCCAATGTCTCCACACCTTCAGAGCCTTGACTACAGCTAACAACTCCCGGTCCCCCACGTCATAGTTCCGGACCGAGCTTCCTCGAAAAGAAGGCACAAGGGCGGAGCTTGGGTGGTACGCACGAGCGCTGGGACAGCACGGCCCCGACCCCCGCCTCGGATGCGTCCACCTCCACTATGAACGCTAAAGAGGGGTCCGGATGCGCCAACACGGGCGCATTGGTGAACAGCTCCTTCAGACGACTGAAAGCTCTGTCCGCCTCTGCTGACCAACGCAAGCGCACCGGTCCTCCCTTCAGCAGTGAGGTAATGGGAGCAGCCACCTGACCAAAACCCCGGATAAACCTCCGGTAGTAATTGGCAAACCCTAAAAACCGCTGCACCTCTTTCACCGTGGTCGGAGTCGGCCAATTACGCACGGCTGTAACGCGGTCATCCTCCATCACCACCCCGGAGGTGGAAATACGATAACCCAGGAAGGAAACGGCCTGTTTGAAGAACTCACATTTCTCCGCCTTGCAATACAGGTCATGCTCCAGCAGTCGCCCAAGTACCTTACGCACCAGAGACACATGCGCCGGCGCATGTGGCAGAGTAGATCAAGATGTCATCTCCCTGCCCGAGCAGGTCTCGGAGAATCTCATCTACGAAGGATTGAAAGACAGCTGGAGTATTTTTCAACCCATATGGCATGACGCGGTACTCATAATGGCCAGATGTAGTACTAAATGCGGTTTTCCACTCATCTCCTCCCCGGATACGCACCAGATTATACGCACTCCTCAGGTACAAATTTGTGAAGAAGCGCGCCTTTTGAAATGATTCCACCGCCGTAGCGATGAGAGGAAGTGGGTAACTAAACCCCACTGTGATGGAATTTAGACCTCGATAATCAATGCACGGGCGTAAACCGCCATCTTTCTTCTTCACAAAAAAGAAGCTTGAGGAGACAGGTGATGCGGAGGGCCGAATGTATCCCTGTCCCAGTGATTCAGTAACATATGTCTCCATAGCCACTGTCTCCTCCTGGGATAAAGGATACACGTGACTACTAGGAAGTGCAGCGTTCTCCAGGAGGTTTATTGCGCAGTCCCCTCTACGATGGGGTGGTAATTGGGTCGCCTTCTTTTTACTGAAGGCGATAGCCAAATCGGCATATTCAGAGGGAATGCGCACGGTGGAAACCTGGTCTGGACTCTCCACCGTAGTCACACCAACGGCAACTCCTATACACTTGCCTGAACACTCCTCTGACCACCCCTTAAGAGCCCCCTGTTGCCAGGAAATCACCGGGTTGTGCTGAGCTAGCCAGGGAATTCCCAACACCACTGGAAACGCAGGTGAGTCGATAAGGAACAGACTAATCTGCTCCTTATGACTACCCTGCGTTACCATGTCCAGTGGTACCGTGGCCTCCCTGACCATTCCTGACCCTAATGGTCGGCTATCTAAGGAGTGCACGGGGAAAGGTAGGTCTAACGACACAAGGGGAATCCCTAGCCTTAACGCGAGCCCCCGATCTACGAAATTCCCAGCTGCACCTGAATCGACTAGCGCCTTATGCTGTAGAGAGGGAGAAAACCCGGGGAAAGAGGTTAACACATACATATGACCGACAGGAAGCTCTGGGTAAGTCTGGTGCTGACTCACCTGGGGTGATCGAGTAGTGCTCCGCCTGCCCTCCCGACTCCCAGACGAGTTCCTCCAGCACCGGTCGGCCGTGTGCCCTCGCCGACCACAACTGGTGCAGGAGGACACTCCTCCTCCGGTCCCCCTCGACGCTGCCCCCCCTAACTCCATAGGGATAGGAGCAGGAGGGCTGGGAGGTGGAAACGACAGGACCTGTTCCGAACGTCCGCGGGCAGCCAGCAGGTTGTCGAGACGGATGGCCATGTCAATGAGTTCATCCAGCGTGAGTGCGGTGTCCCGACACGCTAGCTCCCTGCGGACGTCCTCCCTAAGGCTACATCGGAAATGGCCGATTAAGGCCCTGTCGTTCCACCCTGCTCCTGCGGCAAAGGTCCTGAACTCCAGGGCAAAGTCCTGTACGCTCCTCGTCTCCTGACGCAGGTGGAACAGCCGTTCACCCGCCGCACGACCCTCTGGTGGGTGGTCAAACACAGCTCGGAATCGGCGGGTGAACTCAGGGTAATGATCCCTCGCCGAGTCTGGGCCATTCCAAACTGCGTTGGCCCACTCGAGAGCTCGTCCAGTCAAACAGGAGACGAGGGCGCTCATGCTCTCCTCTCCGGAGGGAGTAGGACGAACGGTCTCCAGGTAAAGTTCCAGCTGGAGAAGGAAACCCTGACACCCGGCCGCCGTTCCATCATACTCCCGTGGGAGCGCCAGCCGAAGAGCCCCGGAGCCGGATGCGGTAGCAGGAACAGGAGGTGCTGGAGATGAGGTGGGAAGGCCACTCCTCTCCCATCGATCCATCCTCTCCATCATTTGGTCCATAGCTGACCCAATTCTGTGGAGAAGACTGGTATGATGGAGGACCCTTTCCTCCATCGATGGGAGAGGAGACGCGGCTGCTCCTGCTGATTCCATTTGTGAGGGTGCGGGATTCTGTCACGCGGGACTAGGTGGGTGAAAGAATCAGACGCAGAGAGAGAGCCACTTGGGAAAAAATATCCCTTTTTACTTATTCACAAAAATAGATAAGCCCAAACATCCAGGGCGCAGAGAAACACTTGAATACCCAAAACACACACACGTAACCAAAAGACAATCCCGCACAAAACAAGGGCGGGTCAAACTCCTAAATATAGGGAAGCTCATTTACGAAAACAAAACCACAGGTGCAACTAATAAGACAAAACAAACAGACAAACGAAAAAGGGATCGGTGGCGGCTAGTAGGACGGTGACGACGACCGCCGAGCACCGCCCGCACAGGCAGGGGAGCCAACTTCGGCGGAAGTCGTGACAGTCACACTTCCAGACAAACTAAACACCTTCTTTGCCCGCCATTTACCCCATATACTCACTCTGTTACTTGCTGAACACATCAGTCAATACTGAGCATGTGTCATTTTATACCATAGTGATCAATACTGTACTTTATTACTTTACTACTTTATCATTTAACACTGTTTTACTGTATTGCTGGAGTCCTGAACTCATAAATCAATGCTGTACTTTACTTTATCATTCAGCAGTAGACCAGTACCAAACTTTTTTAGTAATTAAACAGATCAGGTCTTCATTACAAGTCACATTCAAGGTAATGGTCATATTTTAAACATGTTTCCCTTGATGCTCAATATCCAGACATTAGACTAGAACAGAGCTGCCAAGACAGTGATGTGAGAGTTTATCAATAACACAATCTGAGGATGTCTGTACATACTATAACTCTGTGTCTGTGTTTCTGTTGTAGCTGTGGTCTGTGTGTTGTCAGGGGTGATTATAAACAGAGCAACAGAAGGAGGAAATGCTCAGATTGAGTGTCCTTATGATCGGGGGCTTGAGACAAACCGGAAGTACCTCTATAAAGGGTCATACAGAGACAGTGTTGTTGTCATCCAAACCCAAAAACAACGGCACCCAGCGTGGACTCATCAATGGAGATATTCTCTGTATGACGACACAAAGAGAAGAGTCTTCACTGTAACCATCACTAACCTGACACTAGAGGATGCTGATACATACTGGTGTGGAGTGGATACATGGGGACGTGATCAGCTAACTGAAGTCAGGCTCACTGTGGTCAGAGGTTGGTGTCTGAAAATGTATTTTTGTGTGCTTATGATTACTGTGACATTTTGTACTTTATATATTTGTGTTGATACATTCTTTGTCTGTCCGTCTGTCCGTCTGTCCGTCTGTCCGTCTGTCCGTCTGTCTGTCTGTCCGTCTGTCCGTCTGTCCGTCTGTCCGTCTGTCCGTCTGTCTGTCTGTCTGTCTCTCTCAATCTCTCTCTCTCACAGCTCCTGTTCCTCCCCAGCCTGGCCCAGTCACATCCAGACCTCTCCTCTCCACGACACACCCATCAACAAACATCACCATGACAACTGACTCCTCAAACTCCACTACTGGTACATATATTACCCTAAGAGACAGATCTCTCTAAAGACCACACACCTACATCTCTCTCTCTCACCCTGTCTTTCTCTCTCTCTGTCTTCCTCTCCATCTCCCCACTCTCTCTCCTCCCCCTCTCTTCTCCCTCTCCCCCAGTCACTAATATTAACCATGTTATTTAGTCCCTATAACCTGTTCAGTAATTTTCTTTAGTATTGTAACTGTACTCAGAGAGGTGCTGTATTGAGAGACAAGTAGTTACAGTCATTATCTTTAGTATTGTAACTGTACTCAGAGAGGTTCTGTATTGAGAGATTAGTAGTTATAGTCATTATCTTTAGTATTGTAACTGTACTCAGAGAGGTTCTGTATTGAGAGACTAGTAGTTACAGTCATTATCTTTAGTATTGTAACTGTACTCAGAGAGGTGCTGTATTGAGAGACTAGTAGTTATAGTCATTATCTTTAGTATTGTATCTGTACTCAGAGAGGTCCTGTATTGAGAGACTAGTAGTTATAGTCATTATCTTTAGTATTGTATCTGTACTCAGAGAGGTGCTGTATTGAGAGACTAGTAGTTACAGTCATTATCTTTAGTATTGTAACTACTCAGAGAGGTGCTGTATTGAGAGACTAGTAGTTACAGTCATTGTGTGTTTATGACAATAAGAACATCAGGGCCTCCAGGTCAAGGTTCACACCACTTCCTCTGAAACACACAGAGTGGGTACTGCTTTCAGCCTCAGAAACACACACCCCAAACCACACACACATAAACAAGTACGCAGGCGTGTTTTCTCTCTCTCTCTCTCTCTCCTCTCTCCTCTCTCTCCTCTCTCTCTCTCTCTCTCTCTCTCTCTCTCTCTCTCTCTCTCTCTCCTCTCTCTCTCTCTCCTCTCTCTCCTCTCTCTGGGGGTTTTCACTTATGTAACTCATTATGTTCCAACAGATAGGACCAATGGAACAACAGCATCACCACCCACAGACATGACTAGAACACAAGTTAACAACAACATCACCACCACAGACATGACTAGAACACAAGGTAACAACATCACCACCACAGACATGACTAGAACACAAGGTAACAACATCACCACCACCACAGACATGACTAGAACACAAGTTAACAACAACATCACCACCACAGACATGACTAGAACACAAGGTAACAACAGCATCACCACCACAGACATGACTAGAACACAAGGTAACAACATCACCACCACAGACATGACTAGAACACAAGGTAACAACATCACCACCACAGACATGACTAGAACACAAGGTAACAACAATACCACCACAGACATGACTAGAACACAAGGTAACAACAGCATCACCACCACAGACATGACTAGAACACAAGGTAACAACATCACCACCACAGACATGACTAGAACACAAGGTAACAACAGCATCACCCCCACAGACAAGACTAGAATACAAGGTAACAACAACATCACCACCACAGACATGACTAGAACACAAGGTAACAACATCACCACCACAGACATGACTAGAACACAAGGTAACAACAACATCACCACCACAGACATGACTAGAACACAAGGTAACAACAACATCACCACCACAGACATGACTAGAACACAAGGTAACAACAGCATCACCACCACAGACATGACTAGAACACAAGGTAACAACAACATCACCACCACAGACATGACTAGAACACAAGGTAACAACATCACCACCACCACAGACATGACTAGAACACAAGGTAACAACAGCATCACCCACAGACATGACTAGAACACAAGGTAACAACAATACCACCACAGACATGACTAGAACACAAGGTAACAACATCACCACCACCACAGACATGACTAGAACACAAGGTAACAACAGCATCACCCACAGACATGACTAGAACACAAGGTAACAACAGCATCACCACCACAGACATGACTAGACCACAAGGTAACAACATCACCACCACCACAGACATGACTAGACCACAAGGTAACAACATCACCACCACCACAGACATGACTAGACCACAAGGTAACAACATCACCACCACAGACATGACTAGAACACAAGGTAACAACAACATCACCACCACAGACATGACTAGAACACAAGGTAACAACAGCATCACCACCACAGACATGACTAGAACACAAGGTAACAACAACATCACCACCACAGACATGACTAGAACACAAGGTAACAACAACATCACCACCACAGACATGACTAGAACACAAGGTAACAACAGCATCACCACCACAGACATGACTAGACCACAAGGTAACAACAGCTTCACCACAGACATGACTAGAACACAAGGTAACAACAGCATCACCACCACAGACATGACTAGAACACAAGGTAACAACAGCATCACCACCACAGACATGACTAGAACACAAGGTAACAACAACATCACCACCACAGACATGACTAGAACACAAGGTAACAACAGCATCACCACCACAGACATGACTAGAACACAAGGTAACAACAGCTTCACCACCACAGACATGACTAGAACACAAGGTAACAACAGCATCACCACCACAGACATGACTAGAACACAAGGTAACAACAGCATCACCACCACAGATATGACTAGAACACAAGGTAACAACATCACCACCACAGACATGACTAGAAGACAAGGTAACAACAATACCACCACAGATATGACTAGAACACAAGGTAACAACATCACCACCACAGACATGACTAGAACACAAGGTAACAACAGCATCACCACCACAGACATGACTAGAACACAAGGTAACAACATCACCACCACCACAGACATGACTAGAACACAAGGTAACAACAGCATCACCACCACAGACATGACTAGAACACAAGGTAACAACAGCATCACCACCACAGACATGACTAGAACACAAGGTAACAACATCATCACCACAGACATGACTAGAACACAGACATAAATCCCCAAAGTTCAGTCAACCTGCTGTTGTCATGTGATATATTTGAGAAAGAGAGAAAAAGAGAGAGAGTGAAAGAGAGATGAGACACGGAGAGACGGAGTGATGAAGGGGAGAGATAAATGGAGAGTTGTGGAGAAGGACACGGTGGGAAAGAGAGACACCTAAACAGGAACAAGAGAAACCACCCTCCATCTCTCTCTCTCTTCGCATCCATCTCTCTCTCTCTTCACCTCCATCTCTCTATCTCTCCCTCTCCTCATCTCTCCATCTCTCCCTCTCCTCACCTTACGGAAGCATTTTCATACTTGTGTCCATTGTTTTCAGTGGCACCACCCACCACCCCCACAACAACAACAACAACAGCAGCAACAACAACAACAACAGACCCACCCACAACTAAATTAATCTCATCATCATCATCGTCATCATCATCATCATCATCATTATCATCATCATGTTCATCATCACTCAACGGATCTGGTAAATCAACTTTTACATATTCAGATGCCTGAGTCTCACTTTGGTTAGTGTTAGACATGTCTGTATGTAGTGTTATGATATGAGGGTAGGTTAGTGTTATGATATGAGGGTAGGTTAGTGTTAGACATGTCTGTATGTAGTGTTATGATATGAGGGTAGGTTAGTGGTAGACATGTCTGTATGTAGTGTTATGATATGAGGGTAGGTTAGTGTTATGATATTAGGGTAGGTTAGTGGTAGACATGTCTGTATGTAGTGTTATGATATGAGGGGTAGGTTAGTGTTAGACATGTCTGTATGTAGTGTTATGATATGAGGGTAGGTTAGTGGTAGACATGTCTGTATGTAGTGTTATGATATGAGGGGTAGGTTAGTGTTATGATATGAGGGTAGGTTAGTGGTAGACATGTCTGTATGTAGTGTTATGTTATGATATGAGGGTAGGTTAGTGTTAGACATGTCTGTATGTAGTGTTATGATATGAGGGTAGGTTAGTGGTAGATATGTCTGTATGTAGTGTTATGATATGAGGGTAGGTTAGTGGTAGACATGTCTGATGTAGTGTTATGATATGAGGGTAGGTTAGTGGTAGACATGTCTGATGTAGTGTTATGATATGAGGGTAGGTTAGTGGTAGACATGTCTGTATGTAGTGTTATGATATGAGGGTAGGTTAGTGACCCATGAGGGTAGGTTATCCCCCTCTTCAAAGGGGAGACACTCCAGACCCAAACTGCTACAGACCTATATCTATCCTAACAAGCCTTTCTAAGGTCTTCGAAAGCCAAGTTAACAAACAGATCACCGACCATTTCGAATCCCACCGTACCTTCTCCACTACGCAATCTGGTTTCAGAGCTGGTCATGTGGGCACCTCAGCCACGCTCAAGGTCCTAAACGATATCATGACCGCCATCGATAAGAGACAATACTGTGCAGCTGTATTCATCGACCAGGCCAAGGCTTTCGACTCTGTCAATCACCACATTCTTATCGGCAGACTCTCTTCTCTGTATACATCAATGATGTTGCTCTTGCTGCTGGTGATTCTCTGATCACCTCTACGCAGACGACACCATTCTGTATACATCTGGCCCTTCTTTGGACACTGTGTTAACTAACCTCCAGACGAGCTTCAATGCCATACAACTGTCCTTCCGTGGCCTCCAACTGCTCTTAAATGCAAGTAAAACTAAATGTACTGTAAACTCTCCTTCCAGACTCACATTAAGCATCTCCAATCCAAAATTAAATCCAGAATCGGCTTCCAATTTCGCAACAAAGCATCCTTCACTCATGCTGCCAAACATACCCTCGTAAAACTGACTATCCTACCGATCCTTGACTTCGACGATGTCATTTACAAAATAGCCTTCAACACTCTACTCAACAAATTGGATGCAGTCTAACACAGTGCCATCCGTTTTGTCACCAAAGCCCCATATACTACCCACCATTGCGACCTGTTCACTCTCGTTGGCTGGCCCTCGCTTCATACTCGTCATTAGGATGAGCCAATCCTCATATTTCTCCACCAGCGCCCTCCTCTGCTTTCCATGCTGTACACCTGCAGTAACTATGTAACTACACTGTAGCTATGTTATGTCTGACAATGTAAATAATATATAGCCGTAAAATAGCAATCACATCTAGAACCTTGGGTAAATATGATGTTATTAACTGTTATTATTAACTGTTATTAACTGTTATTAAATGTTATTAACTCGTATTAACTGTTATTAACTGTTATTAACTGTTATTAACTGTTATTAACTGTTATTAACTTATTAACTGTTATGTCATGTCAACAACCAGATTAGTGAAATGTATCATTGAACTAAACAGCTTATCAGTAGTAGTTGTTCAGTGGTGGACAGCAGGCAGTCAGTGTGTTAGTGGAGGCTGGGTGTGTCTGTGTGTTTGTAGTGGTGTGAAAAGACACTGGACCAGAACACTGTAACTTCCTCTGTAATGTCTGTATGTTTGTAGTGGTGTGAAAAGACACTGGACCAGAACACTGTTACTTCCTCTGTAATAACAGTGTGTTTCTATATATGTCTCAGCATCACTAAGCAGTCATATGTTCAACATATAAAACCCCAAGTTTCAGTATGAATGTCATCATCAAACCTGCAGTTGTCATATATATGAGAGAGAGAGAGAGAGAGAGAGAGAGAGAGAGAGTGTTGTGGAGAAGGTCATGGTGGGAAATAGAGACACCAGAGTACAAAGTTATAATTTTCCTAATATGACTTTTCAGATATTTTAATATCTGATCAATTAGTCTTATTAATGAATCATTCTTTACCTCACGTTAGTCTCATTCCGAACGTCTTAAATCGTTGGTTATCTGCACGAACCCAGTCTTTACTCTATATCATCCATATGTCAATTGTCTTAATCATTTATTTACTAACTAACTAAATAATCACAGAAATGCATAAACAAACAAACAGAGTAGATATGGTTACAAGGAAATGATAGGGGATGTGCCCTAGTGGGCGAAACCGGTATGGCGGCTTGGTAGACAAAGGGACTGAGAAGGGCACGAAAGACAAAAGACACTACAGAGTTGATAATTATAATAATTGAAATGCTAATCCTTTGCACATGAACGCTCACTCATTCGGGAACAACTGCAATCAATATATATATTTATGCTCAGTGTGTCGCCGTGATCTCTGTTGGAATCGTCCTTTTCTGTTGGAAAGTTCATCCGAGATTCTCTCTGCATCACTGGAGTCTTTGGTTAGAATGGATACTTCAGAGTAACATTCAGAAATGTTCTTATAGAATAGATGTTTCGGCGGTTGTCGGTCTTCGCATTCAATGGTACTTAATTCCTAGCTGCAGACTAGTAATTAGTATCGAAGAGTTGCTCTTATTCTGTCTGAATCGATAGTCTCAGAGTTTCAACAACCATTACAACCTTGGCGTATACTGAGATTATTGTGGTCTCTACTCAAACCTTAGCTCCCTCAGCTGACCGAGATAGGAATGGTCTGAAGTGGGCTTCTCCAGGTGGGGTTTATATTCGGCACAGTGAAAAAGGCGATCGATGTCTGTGCTCATGGGGGCAGGCCAATGACTTAGTCAAACTTTAAATGGAATTGGATTCTCTTTCATTAAACAGTTTAAAATCACATTACATAATTTCACAAATAGTTTCATCTTTACTAATTCATTTTATACAATAATTAGATGCAAATCTCATAACGGAGACTCTTATATAACTTCTTACGGCTGAGATCCCGTGAACAGGATCGATATGACAACAGCCAGTGAAAGTGCAGGGCGCCAAATTCAAACAACAGAAATCTTTAGAAATTAAAGGGAACGCAGCTAGCTCTCACGGGCGTTCTGCCAGACCTCTGGTTGAAACAGCTCTTATTCTCTCCCCCTCACAGTAGAAGCCTGAAACAAGATTCTAAAGACTGTTGACATCTAGTGGAAGCCTTAGGAAGTGCAATCGGACCAAATTTCCACTGAAATATTGGATAGACAAAGACTTGAAAATCTACAATCCTCAGATTTCCCACTTCCTGGTTGGATTTATTCTCAGGTTTTTTGCCTGCCATATGAGTTCTGTTATACTCACAGACATCTTTCAAACAGTTTTAGACACTGCAGAGTGTTTTTACTAATAATATGCATATCTTAGCTTCTGGGCTTGAGTAGCAGGCAGTTTACTCTGGGCACCTTATTCATCCAAGCTACTCAATAATGCCACTCATTCATAAGAAGTTTACAGAGTTATGGTAATGGCTGTATTGTCTCTCATGAGGTCACAAACATGACACAAAATGGATCGGTTGTAGCGTGATTCTCCAACAACCGTTTACACATTCTCCAACACATGGATATTGTTCAGTTCTCCAGTTCTGTGAGGTAGAAGAAGATCCTTTGTTCTACTGTGAACCCTCTCTCTATACTGCATGAGGGAGAGAGTCTCCTCCAGGAATTTACGACCTAAAATAACAGAACCTGTGTGTCAGGGGGAGAGCGGGGGAAGGCACTCGCTATACCCAAAGAGGGCCACATCATGACAATGCACTCTGTCTATCTCTCCCCTTCTTTCCTATCTATCATCCTCTTCCACCATCAATATCTCCCTCCATCTATCTCTCTTTTTGCCTCCATAACTCTCTCTCCCTCTCCATCTCTCCCTCTCCTCACCTTGCTTAACCATTTTTTATCAGTGGGGAGTAGGTTAGTGTTAGACATGTCTGTATGTAGTGTTATGATATGAGGGGTAGGTTAGAGTAACAGTAGGTTTGTCTAATCGGTTACGTAACTGTGTGTGTGTGTGTGTGTGTGTGTGTGTGTGTGTGTGTGTGTGTGTGTGTGTGTGTGTGTGTGTGTGTGTGTGTGTGTGTGTGTGTGTGTGTGTGTGTGTGTGTGTGTGTGTTCCAGGCACCTCAGTGGTCATCATGGTGTCTGTTAGTCTGGTAGTGTTACTGCTGGTGATCAGCCTGATCATAGTCTACAGATGGAAATACAACAAGGTCACAGGTGAGAAACACACACACACACACACACACACACACACACACACACACACACACACACACACACACACACACACACACACACAGTTACGTAACCGATTAGACAAACCTACTGTTACTCTAACCTACCTCTCTCTCTCTCTCTCTCTCTCTCTCTCTCTCTCTCTCTCTCTCTCTCTCTCTCTCTCTCTCTCTCTCTCTCTCTCTCTCTCTCTCTCTCTCTCTCTCTCTCTCTCTCTCTCTCTCTCTCTCTCTCCCTGCCTCCGTCCTCTCTCTCTGTCACTCTCTTTCCTACTCTCTCTCCCTGCCTCTGTCCTCTCTCTCTGTCACTCTCTCTGTCACTCTCTCTGTCACTCTCTTTCCTATTCTCTCTCCCTGCCTCCGTCCTCTCTCTCTCTGTCACTCTCTTTCCTAATCTTTCTCCCTGCCTCCGTCCTCTCTCTCTGTCACTCTCTCTGTCAATCTCTCTCTCTCTCTCTCTCTCAATTCAATTCAATTCAAGGGGCTTTATTGGCATGGGAAACATTTGTTAACATTGCCAAAGCAAGAGAGATAGATAATATACAAAGTGAAATAAACTATACAAATTTACAGTAAACATTACACTCACAGAAGTTTCAAAAGAATAAAGACATTACAAATGTCATGTTATGTATATATACAGTGTTGTAACGATGTACAAATGGTTAATGTACAAAATGGAAAATAAATAAGCATAAATAAAATAATGTGGGTTGTATTTACAATGGTGTTTGTTCTTCACTGGTTGACCTTTTCTTGTGGTAACAGGTCACAAATCTTGCTGCAGTGATGGAGCACTGTGGTATTTCACCCAGTAGTTTATCAAAATTGGGTTTGTTCTCTCTCTATCTCTCTCTCTGAGTGATGTGTGTGTGTTGTGTTCCACAGGATCTTTCTCTTCAACACACAGAGTGAGTCCAGACACAGGAAACAATGAAGGGGTCAGTGTATTGTGTTTGTTAGTTTTTGTGTCTGAGGGATGTCATTAAGTGATGTCATTGAGTGATGTCATTGAGTGTGTTTTATCTGTTGTGTTTGTGAGTGTCGTACTATTCTCTCCTCCCTCCTCTCCAGGGTTGTCATGGTGACAGTGACTATGAAGAGATAAAGGAGCGCCCCCTAAGGTCAGACTCAGATGCTGCGACCTCCACCATCTACGCCACCGCCAACTTACCCACAAGTCACTCTGACTCTCTCCACTACGCCAGCGTCAACTTCCACAAGAACCCCAGTGGCCCCAACGAAGCCACTGACTCCATCACTAAAGAGGGCAGCTGCCCCAATGAAACCACCGCAGCCATTACTACAGAGGGCACTTCATCATGTGACTATGCTACTGTGAACAAAAGCCCCGCCTACTCTACTGTCAATCATCCACACAGCTGCTCTGAGGCACCTCCCATCTACTCCACAATCAGCAAACCCAGAGACACTTGAGTCACTGGCGACCAATCACAAGATACATACACTCACTGTCGACCAATCACAAGAGACATATTTTAACTATATGCGCTGACCTCTATTTTTAGCAAAATTTCTCTTTTACTTTTTATTTTTATTTCTCTCTCTCCCTCACGGTCTCTTTCTCGCTCTCTCTCTGCTGGTCTCTTTCTCTCTCTCTCTCTCTCTGCTGGTCTCTCTCTCTCTGCTGGTCTCTTTCTCTCTCTCTCTCTCTGCTGGTCTCTTTCTCTCTCTCTCTCTCTCTCTGCTGGTCTCTCTCTCTCTCTCTGCTGGTGTCTTTCTCTCTCTCTGCTGGTCTCTTTCTCTCTCTCTCTCTCTGCTGGTCTCTCTCTCTCTGCTGGTCTCTCTCTCTCTCTCTCTGCTGGTCTCTTTCTCTCTCTCTCTCTGCGGGTCTCTTTCTCTCTGTCTCTCTGCTGGTCTCTTTCTCTCTCTCTCTCTCTGCTGGTCTCTCTCTCTCTCTCTGCGGGTCTCTTTCTCTCTGTCTCTCTGCTGGTCTCTTTCTCTCTCTCTCTCTGCTGGTCTCTTTCTCTCTCTCTCTCTCTCTCTCTGCTGGTCTCTTTCTCTCTCTCTCTCTGCTGGTCTCTTTCTCTCTCTCTCTCTGCTGGTCTCTTTCTCTCTCTCTCTTTTGCTGGTCTCTCTCTTTCTCTCTCTCTGCTGGTCTCTTTCAATTCAATTCAATTCAAGGGGCTTTATTGGCATGGGAAACATACGTTAACATTGCCAAAGCAAGTGAAGTAGATAATATACAAAAGTGAAATAAACAATAAAAATGAACAGTAAACATTACACTCACAGAAGTTCCAAAAGAATAAAGACATTTCAAATGTCACATTATGTATATATACAGTGTTGTAACAATGTGCAAATGGTTAAGGTACAAAAGGGAAAATAAATAAACATAAATATCTCTCGCTCGCTCTCTCTCAATTCAATTCAATTCAATTCAAGGGGCTTTATTGGCATGGGAAACATGTGTTAACATTGCCAAAGCAAGTGAGGTAGATATTATACAAAAGTGAAATAAACAATACAAATTAACAGTAAACATTACACATACAGAAGTTTCAAAACAATAAAGACATTACAAATGTTATATTATATATATACAGTGTTGTAACAATGTACAAATGGTTAAAGCACACAAGTTAAAATAAATAAGCATAAATATGGGTTGTATTTACAATGGTGTTTGTTCTTCACTGGTTGCCCTTTTCTTGTGGCAACAGGTCACAAATCTTGCTGCTGTGATGGCACACTGTGGAATTTCTCCCAGTAGATATGGGAGTTTATCAAAATTGGATTTGTTTTCAAATTCTTTGTGGATCTGTGTAATCTGTGGGAAATATGTCTCTCTAATATGGTCATACATTGGGCAGGAGGTTAGGAAGTGCAGCTCAGTTTCCACCTCATTTTGTGGGCAGTGAGCACATAGCCTGTCTTCTCTTGAGAGCCATGTCTGCCTACGGCGGCCTTTCTCAATAGCAAGGCTATGCTCACTGAGTCTGTACATAGTCAAAGCTTTCCTTAAGTTTGGGTCAGTCACAGTGGTCAGGTATTCTGCCACTGTGTACTCTCTGTTTAGGGCCAAATAGCATTCTAGTTTGCTCTGTTTTTTTGTTAATTCTTTCCAATGTGTCAAGTAATTATCTTTTTGTTTTCTCATGATTTGGTCTCTTTCTCTCTGTCTCTCTGCTGGTCTCTTTCTCTCTCTCTCTCTGCTGGTCTCTTTCTCTCTCTCTCTCTCTCTGCTGGTCTCTTTCTCTCTCTCTCTCTGCTGGTCTCTTTCTCTCTCTCTCTCTGCTGGTCTCTTTCTCTCTCTCTATCTGCTGGTCTCTTTCTCTCTCTCTCTCTGCTGGTCTCTTTCTCTCTCTCTCTCTCTGCTGGTCTGTCTCTCTCTCTCTCTCTCTGCTGGTCTCTTTCTCTCTCTCTCTGCTGGTCTCTTTCTCTCTCTCTCTCTCTGCTGGTCTCTTTCTCTCTCTCTCTCTCTGCTGGTCTCTTTCTCTCTCTCTCTCTGCTGGTCTCTTTCTCTCTCTCTGCTGCTCTCTTTCTCTCTCTCTGCTGGTCTCTTTCTCTCTCTCTGCTGGTCTCTTTCTCTCTCTCTCTCTCCTGGTCTCTTTCTCTCTCTCTCTCTCTCTCTGCTGGTCTCTCTCTCTCTGCTGGTCTCTTTCTCTCTCTCTCTCTGCTGGACTCTTTCTCTCTCTCTCTGCTGGTCTCTTTCTCTTTCTCTCTCTCTGCTGGTCTCTTTCTCTCTCTCTCTCTCTGCTGGTCTCTCTCTCTCTGCTGGTCTCTTTCTCTCTCTCTCTCTCTGCTGGTCTCTTTCTCTCTCTCTCTCTGCTGGTCTCTTTCTCTCTCTCTCTCTGCTGGTCTCTTTCTCTCTCTCTCTCTCTCTGCTGGTCTCTTTCTCTCTCTCTCTCTCTGCTGGTCTCTTTCTCTCTCTCTCTCTGCTGGTCTCTCTCTTTCTCTCTCTCTGCTGGTCTCTTTCTCTCTCTCTATCTGCTGGTCTCTTTCTCTCTCTCTGCTGGTCTCTTTCTCTCTCTCTCTCTGCTGGTCTCTTTCTCTCCCTCTCTCTCTGCTGGTCTCTTTCTCTCTCTCTCTCTCTGCTGGTCTCTTTCTCTCTCTCTCTCTCTACTGGTCTCTTTCTCTCTCTCTCTCTGCTGGACTCTCTCTTTCTCTCTCTCTGCTGGTCTCTTTCTCTCTCTCTATCTGCTGGTCGCTTTCTCTCTCTCTCTCTCTGCTGGTCTCTTTCTCTCTCTCTCTCTCTCTCTCTGCTGGTCTCTTTCTCTCTCTCTCTTAATCTCCTGTTCTCTCATTGACAGTTTGCATGTTTTGCCCGGGTGAGCGGAGATTTCACTTGATGGGCAATTTAGGAGCCCGGCGGCGAACGCCGAATGCTCAACACTGACAGTGAATCTCGATAAAGGGGTGGAGTCACCAAACTCCGCCTTCACAGTTTAAGTTGTTCTATTGGTTTACTGAGATCTCAGTAGCTTGTCTGTTATGTGATGACATCATTCATTAAGGGGGAGTTGGGTTGTAGAGGAGGGATGTTTCTTCTGGTCAGAAACTCATCTGTTGAGTTTATTTTTAAAAACTGGCCAAGATAAAGCAAAGCAGTGCGACAAAAACAACACAGAGGTACACATGGGATAAACAAACGTACAGTCAATAACACAATAGAAAAATCTGTATACAGTGTGTGCAAATGAAGTAAGGAGGTAAGGCAATAAATAGGCCAATAGTGGCGAAGTATTTACAATTTAGCAATTAATACTGGAGTGATATATGTGCAGGTTAGGATGTGCAAGTAGAAATACCGGTGTGCAAAAGAGCAGAAAAACAAAAACAAATATGGGGATGAGGTAGTTGGTCGGTTGGATTGGCTATTTACAGATGATGTATACATATAGATACAGCCAACGAGAGCATACATGTCGCAGTGGTGGGTAGTATATGGGGCTTTGGTGACAAAACGGATGGCACTGTGATAGACTGCATGCAATTTGCTGAGTAGAGTGTTGGAGGCTATTTTGTAAATGGCATCGCCGAAGTCAAGGATCGGTAGGATGGTCAGTTTTACGAGGGTATGTTTGGCAGCATGAGTGAAGGAGGCTTTGTTGCGAAATAGGAAGCCAATTCTAGATTTAACTTTGGATTAGATATGCTTAATGTGAGTCTGGAAGGAGAGTTTACAGTCTAGCCAGACACCTAGGTATTTATAGTTGTCCACAAGTCAGAACCGTCCAGAGTAGTGATGCTAATCGGGCGGGCGGGTCCGGGCAGCGATCGGTTGAAAAGCATACATTTCGTTTTACTTGCATTTAAGAGCAGTTCGAGGCCACGCAAGGAGTGTTGTATGGCATTGAAGCTCGTTTGGAGGTTTTTTAACACAGTGTCCAAAGAAAGGCCAGATGTATACAAAATGGTGTCGTCTGAGTAGAGATGGATCAAAGAATCACCCTCAGCAAGAGCGACATCATTGATATATATAGAGAAAAGAGTCGGCCCGAGAATTGAACCCTGTGGCACCCCCATAGAGACTGCCAGAGGTCCGGACAACAGGCCCTCCGATTTGAAACACTGAACTCTATCTGAGAAGTAGTTGGTG